>NW_006399783.1:3155852-3171470 GCF_000299155.1 Elephantulus edwardii | reverse complement strand
ACAGCTCAAAGGCATCAATTCTCCTTCTATCCTCCTTAGTTATTGTCCAGCTCTCTGATGCATAACAAGTGATTGCAAGACCATGGCCTGTATCAGATACACCTTAATCTCCAGAGAGGCACCATTGCTCTTCAGTACTTTGGAGAGGTCCCTAACAGCAGCCTTTCCCATCGCAATACATCTTTTAATTTCCTGGCTACTGGTGTCAAGAGTGTTAACTGTGGAGCCAAGTAAACTAAAGCTGTGAACAATCTCAATCTCTTCACCATCTATCCTGATGCTGCCAATTGGTCCAGTGGTGAGAATCTTTGTCTTGTTGACATTGAGCCTCAATCCATATTGGAGGGTGCAGTCCTTGACCCTCTGCAGCAAGCACATAACATCCAGTAATGGTGAAAATGTATATTTTTTTCTTTTTTTTTCTAATTTAAATAACATTCTGTACAACCAATAAATATTCTTATTTATAATAAATATTCATTTAATTCATGATCATTGCAGGTTAAAAACTGCTACTATTGCTCTAACTTAGGAATGCTCACCTATTAAGTGTGGCTTAGCTTTTCACATTCGGATGGTAAGTCCAGCTGATGTCACTTGAGTAATTAGAGCTGTAAAAGCTGTTTGAGAAAATGTACTCAGGAAACGCTGGCCAATTTGATTCAAGGTCATCGAACTTATTTGAAACATCATTGGTTCAAATCAAGTTTTTCATGTATAATTCTGGAAGGTCTTTGCATTATCAGCATAATTTACTATTGTACAAAACATTGTTGTTTATAAAAGCCCCCATTAGGTGGTTTCTCCAATAAGAAACGTGGACAAGATCCTGCTTATATGAACTATAAGGGTTGAAACTGAAAGTAAGGCAGGAAAAACATAAACAAGTGAATTGCAAAAGCAGATGACTCCCACCATCTGCTTAGCTTGCTTCTCCTCACATTTTGCCAGGAGCCTTTTGAGAAGACATGGAACCATGCTGATGCCCTCCATCATATGTTATCTCTCCTTCCCATCTGTGATGCCCTCTCAGGAACTCAATGACATTACTTGGATTTTGTCCTTCCTTCTTGAAATAAACAAGAGAAAGGAAAGGGAGGACAGAGGAAGTAGCTATAGGAGTCTACAATAAGGTTGAGATTGAAAATACTATGGGATGCACCAACAAGTTTTTGTCTTTAGAGGGCCAAACAAGGCAAATAATAAAAGTAAGACCATAATACATGAAGCCATGTGGACATTTGTTTATTTGTTCAATTAACAGTTCCTGAATATTCTATGTGTGCTCTCAGGATTGGAAATAAAAGTGATGGAGACTGAAACATTCTGATCTTTGACTTTAAAAAGTCTATAATTGGCAGAAGGAAGTTATGATCTTTGTTATGTACAGTTACATTAGAAGGTTCATTGCAGAGAGCTGACCATTCATCAAGTTTTCAGAGGCAGTGAATCACATGGGAGGAGATTATCTTTTTTCCCCTCACAGAACAACTGGTAGATTCAAACTGAGTTAGTGTGACAGTGCAAGTCCTTACCATTAAATTACTGTATTTCTCTAAAAGAGCTCCCCTTGAAAAACAAATAGATAAAGTAATGATAAATATGTGATCTGTTATAGCAGAAACATTCTTACAGCTTATATAGAACGTTAACAGTAAATAAGGTAGGAAATTTTTTAATAAGATGTTTAGAAATGATGTGAATTTAGCAATAATAGTTAAGCTGAAGACGTGAGAAGAAGCCCAAGAGATAACAAGTTTAAGATAAGGTAGTTTAAGGTTGGGGTTGAATTTGGGAGTTGCAATTGATTTACTGGACTTGATTGGTAGGCCAGAGGTTGGAGGTTCAAGTCGGCCTTGAGGTATCTTGGAAAAAGTATTGAAAATGTACTTTAAAAAAAAAAGTTAGCCAATTAACCCTATGGAATAAAATTCTACTGTGACATATATTGTGTTGCTATGACTATAAATTTTTAAGAGGAAAAAGAAAAAGTCAAAGACTTACAACTAGTAAAAGCTTGGTATGTCCTACGAAAAGAAAGGAATCAATGCTCCTTGCATAAAGTGAATAGAAGTGCCAAGTGAGAGCAGATTAGCTCTAGAGGGATGAACAGATCATGTTTAAACTTAAATCTATGCAGAAATCTTTGATTTTATTCTATATTCCCGGGGAAGCTAGTGGACATTTTTAATAGAGGAAGTGACACCCTCTAATTTGATTTTCGCAATATCATCCTTATTATCGTAGATTTAAGGAAGTCAAGTAAACTACAGGAAAAATTATACCTAGTTATTGTGATATATTGTGAACTCTACTATGACACAGTGACCCAATGGCTTAGAACAAGGGCTCTGAATCTTGTCCTATTCTGAGCAATCTCACAATCTCCAACACATTTGACTTTATTGCTACAGTCACTGTGTGAATTCATCTTGTTGAGGGTCTTCTTCTCTTGCTCTGACTGTTCACCTTTTCAAGCATGATATCCTTCTCCAAGTACTCTATCTCATGAAATGCCATGCCCAAAGTATGAGAGATGGAGTTTTACCATCCTTGTCTCCAAGAGCATCCTGGTTTCACTTTCTCCAGAACAGAACTGTTTGCTCTCTTGGTAGTTGGGGTGTTAGCCTAAAAGTTGACTTTTTATAGCCATTCAGAACCCTCTGATCTTCAGCTACTTTAACAGCAGACACATGGTCTTGCTTCTCAATAGCTGTGGGATTCGGGTAATAGAAAGAGTGCTTCCCACACTGAGTAACAAGACTTATGGTAGTAAGACTTGTGGCAGCAAAACTGGAAGAAGCCTGGAGCAAGACCCTAGTGAGAGTGATACCCTGGCTGTGAGACTTTGGTAATGATGGTGGAGAGACTATGGCATTGCTGTGGAGAAACTCTGGCACGATTTAACCTGAGGCTTCTCATATTTATGCTGGCCACAGTTTAAAGCTTTGCTCTTCTTGACAAATGCTTGAAGGAGTAGCTGACTTAAAACTGCTCTGAGGCAAACTTTGTTGGATGATTGAGGAAAGCAGAGGCTTCTTGAATTTGCATTGCTGAACTGAACTGGGACTTTAACTAAACTTAGGTTTACATTATGAGATATTCTTTGTCTCCCCAACTCTCCAGCTTACTTCACTAATAAACCCCATTCTCAGTACCACAACTGCGAACCAAAAACAAATAAAAAAACTTCTTGCTACTGCTATGGCTCTAGACGCACCATGGACCTGGGCTATGGGCTCTTTATCTGATTTCTACTCTGGGACAGTGAAGGGCTATGCAATTCTCATTCACTCTGGCCCTTCCACTTTCTAAACAATATGCCTCTGGAAACTCTATGACCTTTGATAAACGTTGATAGTTATAGAGAGCCTTCAGGACTTTTGTTCATAGGGTTGATATGAGTCATGTTCGACTCAAAGGCAGTCAACAATAACAACAACTGATCCTTTCAGAGAGATGCTTAATGGCCCTGTGCCCATATGTCCCTTTTTCTGCTCTCTTGACAGTGGTCCCTGGGATGTTCAACACTTCTGCTCCTGCATCCCAACTCAAAAGCATCAGTTCTTCTTCTGTCCTTCTTAGTCATAGTCCAGCTTTCAGATGCATAGTAAGCACTAGAAAATTGTACTAGATATGGTAAAGGTGCGACTTCAGAGAGGAAAGTAAATATCAGTGGAGTTTCTATTTAAAAACAAAAGAAACAGACAAACAAAAAACCAACAAACAAGCAAACTGTCATTGCTGTTGAGTAGGAACTGGCTTATAACTGACCTTCCAGAGAAAGCACAGGAGAAGACTGTTCATCTTTTATTTTGGTGTGGTTTCTGGATTTGAACTAATTTGGAGATGGCACCCACAGAGCTCCCTCAAGTTCTAATAGGGGAGTAATACTAAATGCAGAAGAGGTGTAATCACCATCACCTCTGGCAATGTCAAGGGACCAAGTGTGTGGAAAATGATCACATGTGAAAGGGGGTGAATTTTCTGTATGATAGCAGGTTTATGATTCCCCTAGTGAGTAGTGGGTGTTTGTTCTGTCTTCTGCTCATGACCTGAATACAGCAGTCAGATTTTCATATTTATATTTCTCAGCAAATATTTGCCCACTTCTAAACAGGAAACATTGAATACACCCAGCAGATCATGATAGTGGCTGGGATGGCAGCTTCTGGGTCCTGATTATTTGCTATCACCGTCTCTGATGCTATCTCCATGAGGTCAAATATGCTGGAAGGATATTGCAGCTCTCACACGGCCACGGCCACGCCAGAGTGCTGCAGTCATTCGCCTTTCGTTAAGATAACAAGTGTAGGCTTTCCTTGTTCAATGAGACCGACCACAGCATTACAAATGGCACCAGTTTAAATGCCTTGTACAACATTGCAGGGGGAAAAGCACAGATTTTTCAGAGCTGAGAAGAAACAGTGTGTATCTGCTTATTATTAAAAAGGAAGAGGATGTTTCACAAAATATGGTCTTGTGGGCTAAAGCTGTCTTTCTTTGTTCCTTGGAACAGCCGACTGTGGCTTTACATCTCAGGCCAATTATCCTCCACGGTTTTTCAGAAACTGACAAAACCTATAAAACGAGCAATGATACGAAGACAGCATAGCAGTCTAAGGTTTATTTTGCAACCTGCATTTGCATCTGATTGTGGTGGATCTCTAACAGGGGATGGAACTCAATCTCTCACTGTGGGACAAAATTAAAAAAAAAATTCTATTATCAGAAAAACATACAAAACTAATAGTCGCTAATTTCAGCTGCCTCTCATCTCCAGGCAGGACAGATCTTTTCAAGAACTGAGCCTCTTCTATCAATATCTAGCTATAGTGAGATATATATATTTATATTTATATTTTTTTTCCTTTTCCTCTGAGATAATGGGATTAGTCAGGAGAGAAACTGTACATCCTTCTATCCTTAAAGAGAACCTTCACTCCAGACTGGGTTTGTGGACTGTATACTTCATTTTTGCTGAGAATTGCTGGAGTTTGACGGCAAAACAAACCCTAAAGACATGTGGAGTGATTTCATACAGGCTTCCTCTCACAGGAGAAGAGCCGAGAGTCAGAAATCAATTGTGACTCTTCATCAACAAGGCACTGCCCTCCCTTCAGGTTAATGCTTGTTCTGACTCCCAGAAACCCCAGAAAGCCCAAAGATACCATCAAGCAGGCTCTTATTGGAAGCACTACTCATGTATTGTGGATAGGAAGTTCAAGTTAAGATTCAAATCAGAACCACCCCCCAGCCTTAAAAAAAGAGATATGAACATATTCTGATTTTTTGTCATTTCCACAATGCACACAAAATTCACTTTAATTTCTCTCCATGATAAAAAGAGAAATGATCAGAGGATGTAGTCTATAGCCCATTGCAAACTGATTTTCAGACACACTATAATGTTCTGCAAGAGAAAACATTGTGTCAAATGTGAATTAAATTTGAACAACAGCCTTTCAAATGCAAATCCTTCAGAAGGGATGTCATTGATATACAACCTCTGGAAACCTTTCTAAAGAAATAAAGTGGGTAAATGTGATAATTAAGATCTCTATTTATAGGAAAATGATCAGATCACATTTGTTCTGAAATGTTTTTGTACCTGCAATGTGGAGGGCAGATATAAAAAGGTAGGATCGATTTTGAAATTTGCAGGTTGGAGGTGAAAATGGAATGATAGCTTGTCTGACAGAGTTGAGGATTTTCCTCTGGTTTGCTAAGACCCATTATTATGCACCCATAATTGCCAAGGACCCCACTGACCTCTCTTCACTCTTCCCCATGCTGTATTTTTCTGCTCTCCCTACAACACCCTCCTCTTTCCAGTGCAAGGTATTACCTACTCCGCTATCTACAGTAATATTATGCTAAACAATTGCATTTATGGGAAGTAGGTTGGGTTCCTTGGGATTGTAAGAAGTACTGCTGTTGTTGTAATTGCTGTTATGTGCCATTGAGTAGTGACCCTATATAGAAAAACTCTGAACCCTGCCATATGGTGAACCAGTCTCATTGTCTCTGACACACCTGCTCCCATTGCCCCAGTTACTGTGTCAATCTATCTCATCCAGGGTCTTCCTATCACGTCCTGTCCCTCAATTCTTCCAACATGATGTTCTTTTCCAGGGATTGGTTCCTTCTGGCCATGTGACCAAAGCATGAGAGATGGAGCTTCAAAATACTTGCTTTCAAGGAGCAGCCTGGTTTCACCCTCTCCAGAAAAGAAGACAAAGATTCTCCCCACTGTGTCAGTTGGCAACACCATGATAGATGAAGAAGAGATTGAGTTTGTCTAGAATTTCAGCTTGCTCAGATTCCCAATCAACACTTTTGGCACGAGCTGTCAAGAATTCAAAAGAATTAATCTGGGGAAAGCTGTTGTCAGGGATATCTGCAAAGTGCTAAAGCATAGCAATGCCAGTCTGGAGAAGAAGGTACACCTCATTCAGGCCATAATCTTCATAATTACTTGCTATGCAACAGAGAGCTGGTGAATGAATAGAAATGACAGAAGAATTGATGCCTTTAAGTGTGGTGCTGGAAGAGAGTCTTGAACATACCATAGACTGCCAATAAAACAAATAGGTTTATCCTGGAAAGGGTGAAAACAAGCTGCTGAAGAAGTAGTGTACTATTTTATATTGACTTTTCTAGAAAAAGTGTTACATGCAAATTGTTTCCTGGGGAGTTATCCCAGAAGATATACTTGTAAGCAGGTGAGATAAATCTAGATTACACAGAGAGAGAAGATAACTGACAGTGTGATTTGGACCAAGCCTCAGGATGCTTCTGAAAATGGTATAGCCCTTCAGAGCTGTGCAGAATTGAAGGAAGTCAGGATGGAAGAGTGTAATATTTTGTTTTCCTATATTTTACCCATTTTACTAATGAAATTGCCACTTAATCTTCCTCTTACAGAGGCCCCAGAACATAGATGACTCATAGGTGATTTACTTAGTCCTTGGTAAGTTTCACCACTAAGCCAAAGGCCAAGCCTGTCTGACAATTTGAATCCACAATAGAAAGAAAACAGGTGGCGATCTCTGGTGGCCTAGTGGCAAGAAGCTGTACTGCAATCTCAGAGGTACACAGTTCAAATCCACCAGATGCTCTGCTGGAGAAGGAGGAATAATTTCCTCCTGTATGAGTCAGATCTGATTTGACGGTACACACAAAAAATAATGAAATAAAATAAAATTTAAAAAAAAATAAAGAAAGAAAGAAAACAGGCAATCTCCTCCATTTTTTCAATGTACAGCCTGAGAAAAGAGGTTGCTAAAGAGAACCAACTTGACAACAGTGAGTGAATCTTTACAAGAAGAAAAAAAAATCACCAGGTCTTAACCTTCCGGAGCCACTAGATGACTTCAAACATCAATATCTCTATTAGCACCTAAAGTGAAACTATTCGCACCATTAGAGATCCATAAACTCATATCACAATATCCATCTATTGCTGAGTCAATTTACACTGATAAGGAGATTCCATTGGATTTCCAAGGTTGAAAATTTTTTCAGGGACACATTGATGTTTTCTGTCACAGAGTGGATTTGAACCACTGGTCTTTTAGTTAGCTACTCAAAGTATACTACACCACCAGGCTCCATAATAAAATTAAGGAGCCTCTAGAGGTCTTTTCTCTTTGATAAGAAAACAGATCATACGATTCTCTAAAACTTACATGTGCTTCTTTAAATGAATGAACTAAAGAAATGATCTCTAAAAGTATAGTCAATACATTAGGTCCTAGCATAGTACACTGAGAAAGTCTGTAGCCAACGACCTCTCCGAATTACTCAGGAGTAGTGATGTCAGTTTGAGGACTATGTTGTGTCTGATTCAGGTCGTGGTCTTTTCAGTCATTTGCTATGAATATGAGAACTTGAGCAACGACTTAAGATAATAGTTGAAGAATTGACCTCTTTGAACTATGGTGCTGGAGAAGGTGCTGAAGATTTCCTCAATTGCAGAAAAAACAAAGAGCTGTGTCTTGGAGGAGATTCAGCTATGGTGATACTTGGCAGTAAAGATGGCAAAGCTTCGTCTCACATATTTTGCTAAGTGAGGTTGTTTCTTGGAGAGGTACAACGTGCTTGGGAAGATGGCGGGGCAATGATAAAGAGGAAGACGTTCAACAAGGTGGGTTGGCATGGTGACTGCTGCAATGGGCTTGAGTGTGTCACAGACTATGATGTGGCATGGGATAGGGTTGTGCTCATAGGGCCACTATGAGTCGTACTCGACTCAATAGCACCTAATGACAACAACAGCAGGGATGACTTTTTTACATCCCCCTCCCCCCTGCCCAATTGCAATGCTGTGACTAAAGCCAAGGACTTGAGTGTGGGAGTAATCCTACATAGTGGTAGAAGCATGTCAGACCATGTATGCGCATGAGTGGATGCTAAGAAAAGAAACTAGACACCCAGGTTTTCCCAGTCCAGCTCTCAACTCTTACAGGTTAGAGAATGTTCGTGAGGATGAAGGGATAAATAGGGAACAGACTATATAAAATTTGATTCCTAGTTGTGACAGCAACACCTAACAACAACATTTTGTTCTAATCATATAATTGGGAAATGGGAAAATCAATAACTATGTAAGGTAGAGCACACCTTGAAAGACAATGAGTATCCCCCAAATTCTGTGAATTCTAAGGTTCTTTGGTTTGTTTTACAATATTAATCAACCATCACTCTGTGACACCTCTAGCCTTTCACTGAATGACAAAACCTATTTGAAATGTTATATGCACTACTCAAACCTTTAGCCTTTTCTCTCATTTTATTTGGGCAAATAAGAGTTGAAGCCTAGAAAAGCTTCATTCCAGGTCATTTTAGGTACATTTTCATTTTTTAACTGGTTAAACTTGCCTAAGTCATTGAGGATATTTTTTTTTTCTGGCCATATTTCTTAATGAAGTGGCAAAATATTCTGAGGAACATTTTTCTCTTGTGAGATTTCTTTTCGTGGGTTCTCTGCACTGAGGATGTTCAGAGGGTTTAGAAAATCATCTGAACTCTTGGGATTTTATTTGAACCAAAACTCCAACTTTGAACCTTTTATGGTTTAGCACATCACAAGTAAACCTGTCTCCTGCCTTGATATTATTCCCTCTGGTCTCCTCCTGACTCTTTGTCCCTTGAATAAAACTGAACAGTTAGTTGGAGATCAAAACTCGATCCAAGAGTCACCTTCAATTGATAACCCTCTCTCCAACCACCACTTTAATTAAAGACCACGTTTATGAGCAACCACTTCTCCATGGGCCCTTGGCTGTATTCTCAAGACGGATTTTGCTGTTACACAGCAGCTGCATCCCCTTTTCTGAAGTGTAGCAAATCCCAGTGGATCACAGATCTTAACCCCATGACAGGCCAATCTATTTATGCTAGCTACTAATAATGACTTATGTTTATAATAGCACTATTCATCCCATAGCCGAGCTCACAGCACTCCAATGACCACACGGGTGCTCTCTGTAAGTCCATGTGTCAATATACACCCGCACATCATGGCTGAACAAAGGTCCTGACTGCTGTGGCTTTAATCAGTCCTTTCTTCCTTTTGCTTAGCTTGAGAGTTTGATCCCTGGGATTAGGAGAACCAGGGCTCCATCCCTGGTATCAATGGAAAGAGACAGAATTGAACAATTGGGAGTCCAGCTTCCTATTCACTCTGTTGCTTATTAGGGTCTGTGTACATCAGCCGCGGTTCTGGAAAGCAAGTTGAGAGAGACCTTTTGCAATATATATTTAATGGTAGGAACTCTTCTCCTATTTTATCTCTTCCCCTTCTTTCCTTCCATTTAATGAACCAATTATTCTGACAAGGAGGAGAAAGCTCCCTTCCTAGCTCCTTCTCACTTGGAGCCTTTATTCCCTGCTTCACTAAAGTGCTGCCTAATTTGGCATAAGACCCTATTGTAGGTTATTTTTACATTCTCCATGAATTGTATAAAATTGTTTCAGCACTTTGGAGATTTTTTTTCTTTTAAAGTAGGAGATATTATTTTATCCCTATGTGAGTGACAGATAAAAGAGTAAGAAAATATCCAAACCAGCATACACTCAATTGCATTCGTTTTATTTAACAGCATTACAGAGTGTGTTTTCTATAACAGATCAAACAGAAAGAAAAGCAAAAACACACACATAGACTTATCAATAGATTCTCAGTTCTGTTTTTATTTCTTAGAAACACTTAAAATTAAGTAAATGTCATTTTCTCATTGAAGATTTAATATAACTATTCATAATTTGTGTTGAAGCCCAATATAATTTTGTTAATCCCCCAAAACAGGCTTATTTACATGTATAAAATCTACATCAGAATTACTGTTACTACTGACCACCAAGTATCTTGAAGATTAAACTGGAAAAAGATTTCGAAGGAGTTCTCTGGTAAGTTAGTAGCATGGTAAACTGATAACCCAAAGTTAACTTGTCTCTGGTGGTTCAAATCCAGCTGCTGCTCCACAGGAAAAAGGTCAGCCTCCTCCTGTGGATTTACAGCCTCAGAAACCCAAGAGAGTGTCTATGACACGGAATACACACAGTGACAGGTTTTTGATCCACACTGTGTATGTTAAGGCATTTATTCCCCCCGCCCCTTTGGGGTAAATACTTCATTATCGGTTTATTCTGAAATAGCTGATGCATGTTTCGGATCCACTAGCTGCTGTAGAGGCAAAAGATGGGCATTTCTCTGCAGTGTGATTTGTTGCCTCCGAAAACCTGCTAGAAGATCACCCATACATAGATCAGTTCTGACTGCACGGTATACAACAATAACAATTTTGTCATATCTGCTTTTAAAGTGTTTGTCTTGTAAATACACTGATTAGAATGGTGTTGCAGTAGTTGTTGTTGTTGTGAGCTGTCTAGTCAGAACTGACCCATAGCTGACCCTCCAGTGAGTAATAAGAGGCAGTTTAAACACACAGAAAGAGATTGCCCCTGCTTCTCCTGCAGAGCAGCTGGTTTATTTGGACTTTGTTTTGAGATTGCAGTACAACTTCTTCCCACTAGTGATATAATAGCTTGAATTAGTCTAGTAGTAAAAATGCAGTAAAAAAAAAAAAAAAAACCAAACCAAAAAATAACAAAACCAACCAACCAAAGAAACAAACAAAATAAATTTTATCATAAAGCTTGTATTGAAACTAATGATAATAAATAATTTTTAAAAATGAATACATAATGTTTCTGTTCTCTCGCCTGTTCCCTATTTGCAGAGTTCTTAGTCGTGACATAGCTTTACCCATGAGTGAGATTCTGATAAGCACTAGATTCTAAATTACTGTTAGTAAAAAGAATACATTTCTGAATCCTTCTGTAACTCCAGTAGCTATTATTGATAGCCTTTCCAAGACAGTAAGTAAAACTTTGTTCTGAAAAGTAATTGTGCTGATTGACTATATATTTAAATGTCAGGATAATAAAATATATTTTGAGTTAATGCTTCAGGGCAGTGTATGAACTAAGTGGCATTTTGTGATCCCTCTAGCCTATGACTGTATGAGTCTATAAGATTTTCTTTCTCCATGACATTTTCTAATAATTTTTCTATGTAACTAGTTACTTCTGAGTTTAGCTAACCAAACTATGCTCTAAATTTGAGTGTATATGTTATTCTAAAATAGTAAATGCTATTATTATTAGTTTGTAGACACTTTTCCATCTCCCAGAAATATGAAATGAAGAATAAAGTTAAAAGACATAATCTCTTTTGATAGATTATGGAAACTTTTTGTGATACTCTGAGGAAAATCTTTTTACTTATTTCCTGCACTATAGTGACCTGTATTCGTTAAGTGTTGACCAAATTTTAATGGCCACAGTTGGGACTTTGCTCTCCTCTCACATTGATCTTATTTGTGTATGAACTTTTCTAAACAAAGTACAGAACCAGTAGAAATCTCAGCATTCAAACTTGTATATCCCATATGACAAGGAGCGTGACCTGAAAAGGTAGCTGGATGATTTCTGTTTCCCACCCTATAATGAAAGCTCTGTGAAGAATTGCATATGACTAGGAAGAAAGTTGTGGTGAGATTAAATTTTCTCTGTAGCAATCTTGGCAACATAATATATCTTAGTAGTCTCTGTCTGTCTCTCTCTCTGTTGACCATTTCAACCATAACTTCTAGGTCATTTTCTAATAAATCATCTATATGTAAACTTTTACCTCATTATCTCATTCAGAAACTTGGGAAGACCCAAGCCAAACAGTACTATCTATATATTCTGTAGAGGCTATCTAAAGATATTAATGTTCTATTGTCTCTTGCCAAATGATAACAATTTTTTTATATCTCCTGTGACATGCTGTAATAAATAAAAGCTAAACAAAATGGAACTTTGTGAGAGAAAACTATGTGTTTGACACACTATTTAACCAGTAAAAATAAATAAATCTTCATTTTATAAAAGTGTTCAAGAAACACATGCAAGCAAATTACTGCTGAATATTATATAAAAACAACTAAAACAGCACACCAACAGAGAACTGCCAAAGTGCAGACTTGATTTAGAAGAGGTCATAGCACTAGGAATATTATAACTAATGTCAGATGGATCTTGACTGAAAGCAGAGAATATCAGAGGAATATCTATCTGTGTTTCATTGACTATGCAAAGGAAATTGACTGTGTAGATTACAACAAACTGTGGCTGACTCTGAGAAGAATGGGAATCCCAGAACATTTGATTGCATTTATACAAAACCTATAATTAGATCAGGAGACAATCGTCAGAACAGATCAAGGAAACACTGCATGGTTCAAAATTGGGAAGGGTGTGCATCAAAGATGTGTCCTATCTCCATATCTTTTCAATCTATATGTGGAAGAGATTATTCAGGAGGCTGGGCTCTATGAGGATGAATGTGGAATCAGGATTAGAGGAAGACTCATCAACAATCTGTGTTATGCAGGTGACACAACCCTGCTTGCTGAAACTGAGGAGGACCTGAAGCATTTTCTGCAGAAGATCAAAGACTGCTAGAAGAACAAACAAGTTAATCCTGGAGAGGGTAAAGCCAGGCTGCTCTTTGGAGGCAAGGATTCTGAAGCTTTGTCTGTCATATTTTGGACATGTTGCAAAGTGGAATCAGTCCTTGGAGAACGATGTCATGCTTGGAAGGGTAGAGGGACAGCACAGGAAAGAAAGACCATCGATGAGATGGATAGATTCAGTCACTGGGGTAATGGGGATAGGTGTGTTGGAGACAAAGATTGGCAAGAGATAGAGCAGGGTTTAAGGCTGTTGTACATAGAGTTGCTATGATTCACAGGTGACACAACAGCACATAACAGCAACAAGATATCAATAAGTATCATTTTAGTATTGATCTTAATACACTACTCACTTTCCTCCTCCAAAAGCTTTGCTTATATCATACTATATAGGTAGAAAATATATTTAAAACAATATTGTTATTGTTGTTATGTTCTCTCAGTTAGGTACCAATTAATAGCTGACGTTCCAGCAGATACTAACCCTCTACCTCTGCCAACATGAATTCTTTTTCCACAACTTGCAGCTTTGTAATAATTTGTAATTTTGTAAACATTTTGTGCTAACTTTTCATTTTACAGGTATTCTTATATAGGTATCCATTACTGTTAGAGGAATTCACACATCTTTACCCAATTGGAAAGTGACTCACATATTCTACAGACTGACTTCTTTAGTGGATACCTCACTGTCTCTGAATACACGACTTGCACTCAATGTTTATGTTCTTTTTCATCTTCTTAGTAACTTTATTGGAGCAGTACATGTGATACTTAAGTAATATTGCACTTCTGGTTACTTTTAGAACGACATAGCAGTAGTTGTTGTTGTTGTTATGTGCTGTAGAGCCACTTTCAAATCATGGCAGCCCTATCTTTGAGCCAGCCCATAATATCTTTGAGCGCTGCCCTATCCTGAATCAATCTCACTGTCTCTCACACACCTTCTCCCATTACCCTGATTACTGAATCATTCCAGCTCATTCAGTGTCTTCTAAAATACGTGAGACAGGGTTTCAAAATTTTTAATTCCAAGGAGCAACTTGGTTTCACTCTCTCCAGGTCAGACCTGTTTGTTTTTGGCAGTCAATTGCTATTGTTTTTCTTGTTGTGTACCACTGAGTCAGAAGCAACCCATAGTTGGCCTTTCAGGGCATTTTCAGAGGTAGATAATTTCACAGAAAGAGATTGCCCTTCTTTGTCCTGTGGAGCAGCTGGTGGATTCAAACTGCATGTCTTTGGGAGTGCAGTGCAGATTCTTACCATTAGGCCAGAGATCCATTAACAGACAACTTTTCCCATGCTCTGAGGGATGCTAGGATAAAATTCTACATTCCTTACAACCAGCTGTGAAATCCCCCATATGTTCTTGTCTGGGTTCTTGGTGTCTGATCTAAGATCTCTGGTGATATGTTCAATACTCTTCTCCAGCACCACAACTCAAATTCTTTTTCTGTCATGCTTGGGATAGTAGTAGTGAACATTAATTCAAATTATAGATTATCTAGGTCTGAATCTTAATTGTGAATGTTGTCTTTGTACACATACCTTTAGTACATTTAACCAAGATATCTAAAAATTATATACCAACTAAGAACATTGCTTGGGTGAAGTTATGCAAATGTTTAACTTGTCTACTTAATGCTAGCATTCTAATTTCTTAAGTGTTTCTACCAATTAAATGTATCTACCACTGGTACATGAGTGTATTGTCTCACATGTCTCACTTATAATATTGTCAAATATAAAATTATGCTAATCTAAAGAATAAATATTTTATCTCAAACTTAATTTTCATTTCCTGATTGGCGCTAAGGTTGAACATCTTTGCACATAATTATTAGTCATTTATGATTTCTTCTTGGTGCATTCTCATGCATTTATTTCCTCTATTTCTCTATTTGATTAAGAAGATTGTCTTCTTTTACATGGGATAGTGCATTGAATAAATAGGTGGTAAAATTTTGAAATCTTGACAATCTTAAAGCTGAAAGGAATAAAGAATTTAATTTTGGTGCTATGTAGACCTGGAAGCTCTTCAATAATATGGATTGACACAGTGAGTGCAGCAATGGGGTAAATGTGTCAGAGATGATAAGGATAGTACAGAATAGGACAATGTGCAAGTCTGTTGCATACAGAGTCACTGTGAGTCATGCTCGACTCGACTGCATCTGATAACAACATGTAGACCTCTACAGGGGAAAATGTTGAGTTTAATCTTAGGTTAGTCCGCAAGTGCTTAAATGCTTACAGAAATTTGACAATCCAAATCAACTCAGTGACTTTCCAGGTAAAAGGCCCGGTGATCAGTTCCTGTAAAAATTAGTCTCGCAAACTCTAAGACAGATGGAATTTGCCACTTGAGTTTGCTATAAATCATAATTGACTGGAAGGTGCTTATTAATAACAGTTAGTTCAGCTCCATTGGTAACGAGTGACCAGTATTGAGTAAGCAGTAATCCTCCTCATCTATCTTTCAATTACAAATTTTTCATAACTTTCCCAGAGCTATATGGCCACTAACTTAGCTAATAGTATTGACTAAGCGATTGATACAGTGAATTAGCAATTGTATGGAAATTAACAT
>NW_006399783.1:3146510-3155652 GCF_000299155.1 Elephantulus edwardii | reverse complement strand
TACTCTTACGATAAACATAATGCCCTAAAATATAACACTTTTAAAATATTCTCTCCCTCATAGACTTCAATGCAGTAAACATAATTTATCCAGTTTTTCTCAGTCTTACCCCCACCCTGATGTCAGCTTCATTCTACAACAGTGGCACCATATAGAATTTGTCCCTTTGTGACTGAGATATTTCACCCAGCATCAAGTCCTCCAGGGTCAACCATTTTGAATAACATTGCATGAGTTCCTTGTTTTTCAATGCAATGTAGTATTCCATTGAACAGCAAGCAACAAATGCTGGCAAGGTTGTGGAGAGACTAGAACCCTTATTCACTGTTGGTGGGAGTGTAAAGTGGTGCAACCACTGTGGAGAGTGGTATGGCGCTTTCTCAAAAAGTTGCAAATAGAGATACCATTTGACCCAGCAATTCCACTACTGGGAATATACCCTAAAGAGACCATAAACCACATCCAAGTAGATATATACATACCCATGTTTATAGCATCTTTGTTCACAATAGCAAGGAGTTGGAAACAATCTAAGTGCCCATCAACAAAAGAATGGGTAGAGAAGCTGTGGTATATTCACACAATGGAAAATAACATTTTATATGCAGTTTAAATGGAAAGTGAAGCTTTAAACTCTAAACTAAAAATGTGATTTTGGAAATAAGATGAGAGTTTTTATTTATTTTTTTTTGTCTCATTTAAATAAATCTCTCGGACTAAGTCTCTTCATCAATATTTCTTAAATAATTGATGGTCAGGAAGGAATTCAAGAGTCCAGAAATTTATGGGTGTTCTGTTCGTTCTTTCGTTTGTTTGTTTTCTATTTGGGAAATGATGCTGTTGTTAATAGGTTCTGTTGAGTCAAGTATAACTCATAGTAACCCTATGAACAGCTGATCTGAACCTTGCCCTGCCCTCTGCCATCCCACTAGATCCTGTTGCTGAAATCACTATTGGGGCCTTTAAATATTCAACAAGTAAAGAACACCCTCACAATGATAGTAGAAGCTTAGAAACCAAAAGAATCTGTTAACATAAGGACTTTTTTGGATTCACAATCTATTGTAAGTTAGGATCTAAACTGTTGTAGGATATGTTGTTTGTTGTTAAGTGTTGTAGGATATGTTGTTGTTGTTGTTGTTTAATGCTGTTGAGTCATAGACGACTCATAGTGACCCTATGAACGAACAGCCTGAGCATTGTTCATACATAGAGTTTCCGGAGGCAAGCCATTTCGGAAGTGGATGCCGCTCTGCTCCTGCATCCAGGTTTGATTTAGTCGGGAAAATCCAGCCAACACTGTCCACCATGGGTAACCATTACCACGATTGGCACACCACTGTCACAGTCTTCAGTATCACAGCAACCACGAGTTACCTCTGTACAGCAACGCACAGACCAGTGCTATACCACCTAGAAGAATGTTTGACAGGAAGACAATTTGAACCTGGCCCGAGGGCTTAAGACCGCCTCCTGATTCAAATCCTAGGCCCAGGCTGACTAGCCTCACTCCAGGGACAGAACAAACCTGCTCGTCAAACACATTCCTGGGAAAGCAGTCGATTCCAAAAGCTTGCCACGATTCCTGCAAACCCACCACCATGCTCCTTCCTTCTGGCAAGGAGAACTTCCCAAGAGACCAGAAACAACATGGCCACTTCTTTCCCAGCTGCCTTGGGCTTAAGGCCACCTCCTGGTTCAAACCCTAGGCCCAGGCTGGCTACCCTTCACTCCAGGGACAGAGTTGAAATTAATCAAGCTGCACGTTATTATAGAGTCATAACAATGTGTAATTCACATCACTCTTATTATGTAACCTTGACTTAATTATGACTCATAGAGACTCTATGAACAGCAGATCAGAACCCCGTTCTATTCTGTACCATCCTCACAATCTCTGACATATTCAAGACTGTAGTCACTGTATCAATCCATCTGGTTGAGGGTCTTCCTCTCTCTTGCCATCCTTTCACCACCTTTCCAAGCATGCTGCCCTCTCCAAAGAATAGCCTCCTCTAGCAATATGTCCAAAGTATGTGAAATGAAACATTATCATCTTTGCCTCCAAAGAACACTGTGCTTGTACTTTCTCCAAACATAGCTGTTTATTCTTTTGGCAGCCCATATGATATTCAGTAACCATTCTACAACACCACAACTAAAAGACATTAATACTTCTGTCATCCTTAGTAATGGTCCAGTTCTTAGATGCCTAGTAAGTATTGAAAAAGCGATGGTCTGAATCAGGTGTACCCTAGTCATCAAACTCATATCACTGTTCTTTAGTAATTTAGAAAGATCCTTGATTGTGTATTTTCCTAGCGCAATATGTCTCCTGATTCCTGACTCCTGGTACCACGTGTACTGATTGTGGTTTCAAGGAATATGAAGTCGTTGACCATTTCAATCTTTTCTCTATCATGATGTTGCCTATTAATCCAGTGGTGAAAATTTTTGTTTTATTGCTGTTGATATGCAATCCATATTGAAGGCTGTAGTCTTTGATCTGCAGTAAGTGCATCAAGTGGTCTTCATTTTCAGCAGACAAGGTTGTGTCATCTACATAATGAAGGCTATCAATGGGTCTTCCTCCAATCTCTGATGCCATATTCTTTGTCACAGAATCCAGTTTCCCAAATAATTTTCTCAGCATATAGGTATGGAGGAAAGATGCAATACTGACACACACTTTTCTTAATTATAAAACATTTAGTGTTGCCTTGTTCTGTATAATCAATATACTATAAAATAATAGAAGTGACAATAACATAAACATTAAAACTATAATTTTAATATCTTCTTTGGTTCAAAAATATAAGATATAGATGAATAACAGCTCAACTCATTTCATTTGTGTTGCAATCCATTAAAAAATTGACCCTCCTTTGGTTTTCTATAATAAATAGCACAGGAGGAGTTTTCCCCATCTTTCCCACCACAAGAGGTATGAGGTCTGAGCTACAAGAACAATTCCCTAGAAACTAAACCATCAAAGTTCACTAGGTGTAATACGTTATTGTTAAGTATGTTTTAAGTCAACCATGACTCTTAGTAACCCTATGAACAGCAGATTGGAAACTTGCCCTACTCCTATTTCCTAATTCACTGTCCAAGTTTCAGATACATTGGAAAAAATTAAAAATTCTATGGCTTGGGTCACACACACCTTGGTTTTTAACTGATCCTTCTGTTCTTTTACACATTAAAGAAAATCTTGGCAGCAGGTGTTCACCAATGCAATGCACCTTTTTATTTCTTAACTAGTGCTATCATGGGTATTGATTGTGGGTCCAAATAAAATGAAATTGTTGACAATTTTTTTTCAAACATTTTTACTTCTATGATGGTGTTGTCGAATGGTCTAGTGGTAAGACATTCTGTTTTTATTTTCTGGATGTTGAGATGCAATTCATGCAAAAGGCTGTAGCCTCTGATGTTCTACAGAAAGCACTTCAAGTCTTCTCTTCTGCAAGCAAAGTTGTGCTATATGCATAATAGAAGCTGTTGGTGCGTCTCCTCCAATCCTTACATCATATTCTCTTCAAATACTTCAGTTTCTCAAATTACTTGCTCAGCATAAACAGAAAGCTAATACTTATATGTGTGATACTAATTCCAATGGATTCTAACTCTAAGTCCTTTACAGAACATTAGAGTTGATTCTATAAAATTTCCAAAGCTTTGCTTTTTATTGTAAGTTGATGCCAACTTCATTGTAAGTTTATCTCTCCTATTGTGTCACTGTCGTTGATTTTGTAGAACACTGA
Organism: Elephantulus edwardii; assembly: GCF_000299155.1. Lineage (NCBI taxonomy): Eukaryota > Metazoa > Chordata > Mammalia > Macroscelidea > Macroscelididae > Elephantulus > Elephantulus edwardii. The sequence goes on along the minus strand of NW_006399783.1, from coordinate 3,151,885 downwards.
GTGGGAGTTGATCCATAGCTGATTTTCCGGTGGGTTTTCAGAGACAGTTAATTACATGGGAGTAAATTACCCATCCTCCTTCTACTTAGCAGCTGGTGTATTTGAACCTCCTGCTTTTGGGATTGCAGTGAAGCTTCTTGCCACTAATATTCTGTTGTTGTTGTTGTTGTTGTTGTTAGGTGTTGTTGAATCGAGTATGACTCATAGTAAATCTATTCGCAAAAGTTCTGAATCCTACTCTATCCTGTGCCATCGTCACACTTCATGACACACATGAGCCCATTGTAGCAGTTACCATGTCAGTCCACCTGGTTGAGGGGCTTCCTCTCCTTTGCTGATCCTCCACTCTTCACAGCATTATATCCTTCTCCAAGGAATAGCCCCTCCTAGCAACATATTTAAAGTATGTGAGGCAAAACCTCATTATTCTTGCCTCCAAAGAGCACTATATCTGCACCATCTCCAAGACCTATCTGTTTGTCTCTTGCCCCTCCATGAGATGTTCAATGCTCTTTGCTCAAAAGCATTAATTATTTTATGTCATCCATATTCATTGTCCAGTTCTCAAATGCATAGCAAGTGCTTGGAAAGACTATGACCGGAATCATACACACACTTTACATTTATTAATTAATTGAATACTCATAATGTGGTGCCTAGAGCTGGATGCTTGGAGCTCAAGACACACATTGAATAAGGATAACAGAAGAATGGATGCATTTCAGTTTTGATGTTGGCAAAACGTATTGAACAGCCTATGAACTGACAAAAGAATAAATATATACGTTTTGAAATATGTACAGCCAGAGTACTCTTTAGAGGCAAGAATAGTGAAGCTTAATTTCACTTATTTTGGACATCATTCTAGGAGGGACCAGTTCTTGGAAAAACAGATCTTATTTGGAAAGCTGGAGGATCAGTGGAAGAGAGAAAGGCTGTAAACAAGACAGCTTGACACAAGTAACTATCAATAAACTCAAATATCATCAAGAGATTATGAGACTGGCACAGGGTAGAGTAAGGTTCAGATCTGTTATTCATAAGGTTGCTATGATTTGTAGTCAATTCAAAGACACCTAACAACAATAGTCATAATTACATCGTGGTATTTACTAGGGATTTTCATATTATCTTTGACTTATGATGACACTGTGTAGAAGCGAATATCCTGATCAGTTGTGTACCATACTGAGTCTTTGCTGTTCTTATTATTTCTGTCATAGTTACAATACATCTTCATTAGGGTCTTCATTTCTTTGTCTGATCCTCTACTTTTCCAAGCAAATGTCCTTTTCCAAAGACTAGCCCCTACTGATGCGCAAAGTATGTGCGAGAAAGTATCAACATCCTTGCTTTTAAGGAGCACCCTCGTTCTTTATCATAGTATGTCTTGCTTTCATCTCTCCCCTTTCTCCTTTCCACTATCTTCTCTCCTCCTCTCTATTCCTGCTGTCTTTGTTGAACAGATTCACAACTAACCTTCCAGTGAGTTTCAGAGTCTGTAAATTACATAAGAGGAGATTTTCCATCTTCTCTCACAGAACTACTGGTGTGTTTGAATTGCCTGGAAATGTGTTCTAAACATGTTATGTGCCATCGAGTCGCCTGTGACTCATAGTGACTGTATGTACAACAGCCCTAAACCCTGCTTTATCCTGTGACAATCTCACTGTCTCTGACACACTTACCCCCATTAATCCAGTCACTGAATCAATCCATCTCATAAATGGTCTTTCTCTCCTGCGCTGTCCCTCTACCCAAGCATGACGTCCCTCTCTAAAGACTGGTCGTTCCTAGCAACATGTCCAAAATATGTCAGACTAAGCTTCAGAATCCTTGCCTCCAAGGAGCAGCTTGGTTTAACCCTCTTCAGGATGAACCTGTTTGTTCTTTTAGCAGTCCATGGTATATTCAATACTCTTCTCCAACATCAAAGTTCAAAGATATCCATTCTCCTTCTATCATCTCTAGTCATTGTCCATCTCTCTGATAAATAGAAAGTGATTGCAAAGTGTCTGTATCAGGCACACCTTAGTCTCCAGACAGACATTGTTGCTCTTCAGTACTTTGGAGAGGTCTTTAACAGCAGACTTTCCCATCACAATATGTCATTGATTTCCTGACTGCTAGTACAAAGAGTGTTGATTGTAGCACCAAGCAAACTGAAGTTGTTAACAATCTCAGTCTCTCCATCTTCTATGATGATGCTGCCAATTAACCCAGTGGTGAGACTGCAGTCTTTGACCTGCAGTAAGCACTTCAGGTCCTCCTCTATTTCAGCAAGCGGGGTTGTGTCATTTGCATAACGCTGATTGTTGATAAGTCTACCTCCAATTCTGATGCCACATTTCTCCTCATAGAGCTCAGCCTCCTGGGTAATCTGTTCCATATATAGATTGAAATTATATGGAGATATAATACATCCTTGACCCACACCCTTCCCAATTTTGAACCATGCAGTGTTTCCTTGTTCTGTTCTGATGACTGCCTCCTGGTTCAAGTATAGGTTTCGCATAAGCACAATCAAGTGTTCTGGGATTCCCATTCTTCTCAGAGTCAGCCACTTTTGTGTGATCCACACAGTCAAATGCCTTTGCATAATCAACGAAACACAGATCAACATTCTTTAAGTATTCTCTGCTTTCAGCCAAGATCCATCTGACAGTAGCTATAATAACCGTAATGCCACAGCTCTTCTAAATCCAGCCTTCACTTTAGGCAGTTCTCTGTTGTAGTGTTGCATTCATTTTTGGATAATCTTTAGCATAATCTTGTTTGCATGGGATATCAATGATATTGTTTGATAATTTCCACACTCTGTTGGGTCACTTTTCTTTGGAATGGAAATGAATATAGATCTCTTCCAGTTAGATGGCCAAGTGGTTATCCTCCAGATTTCTTGATACAACTTGGTGAGCACATCTAGAGCAGTATCTGTTAGTTGAAATATGTCAACTGGTATACCATCAATTCTTGGGGCCTTATTTTTTGCCAAGTGTTTAAAAGCAGCTTGAACATTCCCCTTCATCACCACAGGCTCTTGCTCATATGTTGTTTCATGAAATTCTTCTTGTTTCTGCCAATTCCTTTTGGTACGGTGTAACTCTGTATAATCTTTCCATCTTCTTTTAATACTTCCTGGAGCATTACATATTCTGCCCAAAGCATCCTTAAGTATTGTAACTCGAGGTTTGAATTTGTTCTTCAGTTCCTTCAGCTTAAGAAATGCTGAGCAAGTTCAGCCCTTTTGATTTTCTGACTCCAGTTCCTTGCACATTTCATTGTAATACTTTACTTAGTCCTCCCGTGCTGCCTTTTGAAATCTTCTGTTCAGCACCTTAATATCTTGATTTTTTTCCCTCTGCTTTGGCTTCTTAGTGCTCTTGTGTAATATTGAGAGTCTCTTCTGACATTTATTTTGGTCTTCTTTTCCTCCTCCGTCTTTGTAATGACCTTTTGCACTCTTCCTGGATGATATTCCTGATATCCTCTCACAACTCATTTGGTCTTTGCTCAATAGTGTTCAAAGCCTCAAATTTGTTCCTGAGATGGTTTTGAAATTCAGGTGAAATAGATTCAAAGTCATATTTTGGCTCCTGTGGATTTGGTTTAATTTTCCTCAGCTTCAGCTTGAACTTGCATATGAGTAGTTGGTGGTCTGTTCCACAATCAGCCCCTGTCCTAGTTTTCACAGCTGATATTGAGCTTCTCCAGCGGTTCTTCTCATAAATGTAATCAATCTGATTATGAGTCATAGATGACTCATAGCGACCCTATGAACAAAAGACCTGAACACTTGTATAACTTTCCTCGTTTCTCCACGTTCATAGAATTTCCAGAAGCAAGCCATTTCAGAAGTGGCTGCCACTCCTACTTCCAAGCTTGTTTAAATTGGGAAGTTCCAGTAGATTAAATGCCAAAATGGCATTTTTAAATATGAGGCTGAATTACATCATCTCACATCTACTACCCTAATCCTCACCAGAACCAGCAAACAAGCCTCTGTAGAATCTGGCTACTGCAGATGAATTCCAAACTGGATTACATCCCAATACTGCTGACATCTCAATTTTGAGAAAACAAAAATACAACTGAATCAATAAATAGCATTATGGTAAATGGATAAAATCTTGAAGGTGGTATGTTATCTTACTTGGATCCATAACTAATATCCATGGAAGTATTTTAAGTGAGACTCATTGTGACTCTGAAAAACAGATCTGAACACTACCATATACTGTAACATCCTCATAATTTCTGGCATACTCGAGTGTATTGATGTAGTCACTGTGTTATTTATCTTGTTGAGGGTCTTCCTCTCTTTTACTGACATTCCCAAGCACAATGATCCTTTTCAAGATATAGCCTCTCCTAGCAATCTGCTCAAAGTATGAAACTTTTGTCATCTTTGCTTCCAAGGAGCACTCTGGTTAAATTTCTCCAAGACTTTTTGTTCTTTTGGCAGTGCCTAGATTATTTAGTACTCTTCTCCAACACCACAGCTCAAAGACACTATTTCTTTTATTTTCCTTATTCATTGTCCAGCTTTCAGAGTCATAACAATTGATTGAAAAGGTCGTGGCTTGAATCACGTGCAGCTTAGTCTTCAAAATGACATTGTTGCTTCCTGGCAAATTTGGAGATATCCCTGACTGCAGAATTTCCCAATATCTTTGTCTCTTGACTCCAAAACTGCTGGGAACAGGGTACCGATTCTTGGTCCAAGCAAGATTAAATTAATAACAATTACTTTTTTTCTTTCCATCTCTCATGATGTTGTCTATCAGTCTAGTGGTTATGATTTTTGCTTTCTTGATGTTGGATACAATCCATATTGAAAACTATGTCATTGTTGTTATATGCAATTGAGTTGGTTGACCCTCATAGTAACTCTCTGAACCCTGTCCTTCTGTGCCTACCTTATTGTCTCTGACACAGTTACCCCCATTATTCCGGTCACTGAATCAATCTACCTCACGAAGGATCTTCCTCTTTTGAGCTACCCCTCCATTCTCCCAAGCATAATGTCCCTCTCTAAGGATATGACACTCCTTGCAAAATGCCCATACTATGTCAGTCAAAGCTTCAGAATCTTGCCTTCAAAAAACAGACTAATTTCAGCCTTTCTAGGATGAACATGTTGTTCTTCCAGCTTATTGTTGTTATGTGCTGTTGTGTAGCCTGTGACTTATAATGACCCTATGCACAACTGCACTGAAGTTTGTCCTGCCTTCAGCCAGTCTCACTGACTCCAAAACACCTATTCCCATTGCCTTAGTTATTGTAACAATCAGTCTTATCTGGGTCTTTCTTTTATGCAGTCTCTCTCCACCTTCCAAGTATAATGTCCTTCTCCAAGGGTGGATCCATCCTGC
>NW_006399783.1:3144626-3145790 GCF_000299155.1 Elephantulus edwardii | reverse complement strand
TCCAGCCTCCCAAATTATCTGTTCTGCATATAGATTGAAAAGATATGGAGACAGGAAGCATCCCTTCCTGATTTTGAACAATGTAGTCTTTTCTTGCTCTGTTCTGAGGACTGCTTCCTGGTCCAAGTATAGGTTCACATAAGAACAATTAAGTGTTCTGGGATTCCCATTCTCCTCAAGGTTAACCATAATTTGTTGTGATACACACAATCAAATTCCTTTGCATTGTCAATGCAACACAGATACACATTCCTCTGGTACTCTCCTTTCTGCCAAGATCCAACTGATATTGGTGATGATTTCTTTAGTGCCAAGACCTCTTCTAAACTCACCTTTTATTTTTGGTAGTTCTCTGACAATGAACTGTTCCAGTTGTTTCTGGATGATCTTCAGTAGGATTTGCTGGTGTGTGATATGAGTGATTGTTGTTGTTTTGATTGCTATTAAGTATAGCATGACTCATAGCAACCCTATTAACAGACGACCTGAAGCTTTTCAATATCGATTGTTTCTCAAAGTTCATAGAGTTTCCATAGGAATGTTGCTTTGAAAGTGGATACCACTCCTGCTTCCAAACCTGTCTTAAACTGGGAGCTCCACCAAATATTGTATGAGTGATGTTGTTCAATAATTTCCACACTCTGTTGGGACATCTTTTTTTATGGCTTGGGAATAATTATGGGTCTCATCCAGTCAGTTTGCCAGATAGTTGTCCTCCAGATTTCTTGGCACAAAATAGTGAGCACATTCAGGGCAGCATCTGTTTGTTGAAATATGTCAATTAGTATGCCATCAATTCCTTGAGTTTTATTCTTTTACCCAATCTTTCTGAGCAGCCTGAATTTCCTCTTTCATCATTATTGATTCTTGTTATATGTTGTTTCTAGAAATTCTTCTTACGTCAGCCAATTATTTTTGGTACAATGACTCTGTATATTCCTTCCATCGTCTTTAAATACTTTCTGGATCATCCACTATTCTTCCCATAGCCGCCTTAAGCATTGAAACTTGAGGCCTGAAATTTGTTTTGTTTTGCTACCTACAGCTTAAGAAATGCTGAGTGAGTTAGGCCCTTTTGATTTTCCAACCCTAGTTCTTTATGTATTTGCAATGAATAAGTCATTGATTTTACAAAATTCAATCATTCTATCTCCAGCCTCATTC
>NW_006399783.1:3120697-3141876 GCF_000299155.1 Elephantulus edwardii | reverse complement strand
TAGGGTCGCTATGAGTCGCAAACGACCCGAAGGCACATAACAACAACGACAGTTCTTTATGTACATTCAGTGCTCTTCTCCAGCACCACAGGTCAAAAGCTGCAATTTTCCTTCTATCATCCGTAATTATTGTCCAGCTTTCTGATGCATAAGAAGTAATTGCAAAGACTATGGCCTGGATAAGATGGACCTTAGTCTTCCAGACTTACATTATTGTTCTTCAGTACTCTGGAGTTGGTCCACAGGAACAAAAATTTGACCTTGAGTGTATCCCATTTGGATTTCAAAAGCATCTCAAGAAGAGCTTTGATATGAAGTAGTGAGTGAAAACAAGATGATCTGTGAGAGGATACCGAGAGTATGATCCATGAAGAATGCAAAAGGACATTATAAAGACAAAGAAGGGAGAAAAGACCAAAATGGATGTCAGACAAACTATGAAATTTGAACTAGAACATCTAGAAGCCAAAGCAGAGGGATGAAATCAAGATATTAAAGAGTTAAACAGAAGATTTCAAAGGGCAGCATGGGAAGACAAAGTAAAGCCAGACTCGCAAATTCAAGCCTCTAGTTGCAATATATATTTAAGGATTCTTTGAGAAATATATTAAATGACCCAGGAAGCATCCAAAGAAGATGGAAGGAGTATACAGAGTCACTGTACAAAAGAATTGGTGGACACAATTTGAGAAACAATATATGAGCAAGAAACTATGGTGACGAAGGAACAAGTTGAAGCTGCTCCAAAGGAATTGGCAGAAAACAAGGCCCCAGGAATTGATGGCATACCAGTTGACATGGTCAACAAACACCCGTCACCCGGATGCACTCACCAAGTAGTGCCAAGAAATCTGGAGGACAACCATCTGGCCAATTGACTGGAAGAGATCCACATTTATTCCTATTCCAAAGATAAGTGACCCAAAACAGTGCAACAATTATTGAACAAATTGAAAAGTATAAGAATTTTTTTTTCTTTTCTGCAGCAAGCACTTTGATTAAATTTGCTGAAAAAATCCTCTTCAACATTCTAAAAAGATATTACTTTGAGTACTAATGTAAACATGAGACAAGACTCTATATTTTAATAGCATTACATGAATGATATAATTAATAAGGAAGATGAAATAAGAATTCAAGAATTAGAATTAAGGTATCGGTGAAAAAAATAGTAAATATACTATGTTCTGCCAGAAGAACAAACAGATCTCTTTTGGAAGTAGTGAAGCTAGAATATTTCTTAAAAGTGAGAATGGAGAGACGTCCTCTCATGCATTTTGGATGTGTAATCAGGAAAGAAACCCATCTTTTATAGAGAGACATCATATTCTATAGATCAGAAAGGGAGAGAACAGGAGACAGATATTCAGGGAGATTTATTTTCACAATGACAGAAAAAGTTGACTGAAACATAGCAACAGTATGAGGATGCTCTGAGGTAGACAGTGTTTAGTTCTGTTGTACACCAGGTCACTATAAATCAAGAACACCTAAGAACCTAAGAACAGAAATAAGGAGAAAGAATAGGATGATTTTAGAGGTGTATTTGTTTGAGTTTTCCTGCATAACCCCACCCCAATATGTTCTTTCGATCCTTGTATGGTTTTAGAACTACTTTATAGGATCAGTAGTTGAACAACTTCAGGGTAATGGTGAGTTTAGAATACTCTTCTATTCAAATTTAGCTTAAAGAAGTTTGTGCAGTTTACATTACAGCAAATAAATGTTTGTTTTGCATGATGTGTTAGGTGCTATTGAGTTGGTATATTCTCTGGAGTAACTTCATTAAAATGGAATATTTACCACTTCTGGGATATACTGAATTCATTCAGGTGGTGAATTTGGCAACATGGCAAGAAGCTAGGGAAAACTAAAAATGCTCTTACCCATTCTCTACAAAAATGTTTATCCTCATCTAAATAGCTACAACATCTCTTAAGGTCTTTTTCCTTAAGGGTAATAAAATACTACAGGAGAGATACACACATTTAGTAACTGTACTTTCACCAGAGTAGTTTTTCCCAGAGACTTTTCTTCCCCCCTGAACCACAGGGAAATTGAAACATTACTGTCCTGGGCTTGGTGCCAGATCTGCTCCTATGTTGTACAGATCAAACCAGTTAATAACTGTGAAAGCACTTTGTAAGCTCTGAGGTCTATATCAGTGATTGCTAACCTTAGGGGGCCAATACGTTCCTTTGTGATTCTCATGAAAGCTGTGGATCTCTTATACCAGAAGCATGCATATACGTACATATTACCACCATGAGCTGCACACAGTTTGGCATGTAATTCCAGGGATTTATGAAAGTCCCAGAGGAGCTAGGGCTTCTATAAAGTATATAATAAGGGCTCCATGTAATTAATTACATAGTGGATTATTATTTGTATTTACTTTGAGGAATCTTTTAAAGACAAAAGTAGCATACAACTTTCCACTCAAGTTTCTTTTCTTTCTTTCTGTCTTAGATACCAGAGTCCACTCTCATTTACTTTTCCTCTTCTATTTTATTTCATTCAAAAACCATTACTCCAGTAGTTGCTTTAAAATTTCTACAATTAAATAATTCACTTTAATTTTTAGCTTTTTATCATTTAAGTGGTAATATCCACTTCCTCCTAAAAATGTTGTTAAAATTGATGTTCATTAACTTCTGTAACTGTCAACAAAATCACCAACTAATTTTCAAGGAGCTTTAAACAAATATTCATCCTTAGAGACTTGATCAAAGCCATTTAGCATCCCAAATATTTCTGCTTTATTTTCCAATCTTATCTACTGTTATACATTTTAAAAAATTATGTTATTTTTATGTGTTATCGCTGGTCATTCATAGTGATACTTTGTACAATAGTTCTGAACTCTGACCAATTCTCAACCAATTTCATTGTCTCTGACACATCTACCCCCGTTATCCAGTCACTGAGTCAATTCATCTCATCCGGAGTTTTTCTCTGATGTGCTGTCCCTTTACCCCTCCAAGCTTTATATGCTTCTCCTCGGACTGATTCCTCTTGGCCATGTGCCCAAAGTATGTGAGGTGAAGCATCAGCAAAATGAAAAATTTTGGATTTTGAATTAGAATTAAAACAAAATATGTTTTCAACTATTCTCTCTTTACTACCTATTTCTACTCACCCCTAAGATCTTGCCACAGTTCGCCCAGTTAATTGAACTTTTTAAAGCACTAATGAGATTCTTGCTGTGTACCTTTCTAGTCTGAACCAACCATAATTGACCCTCCAACAGGTTTTCAGGAGCAGTAAATCCCACAGAGTAGCTGATGGATTAGTACCACCTACCTCTGCACTCTGTGACATGGATGTGTCAAATGCGTTAATGGTTGGCTACCCAATGCTGACAGAGAGTGGGGTGGAGCTCCCCGATTAAAACAAGCGTGGAAGGAGGAGTGGCATCCACTTCCATAATAGCTTGCCTCCGGAAACCCTATGAACTTGGAGAGAGGATGAAAGGCACCCAAGTGTCGAGGACTCTCCTTCATAGGGTCGCTATGAGTTGTCTGCAACTCGACAGCACTTAGCAACAACAACAACCACCTTTGTACTGACAACATGGCATAGCGTATATTTTGACAGATTTTAAAAAATACACGTTTGATATTTTGTTAAATATAATCAGGAGACATATCTATACATCATATCTTACTCTACAGCAATCAATAACAACAACATGGCCAGGATCAGGCACACCCTTCTGTCCAAGCTGACTTCATTGCTCTGCAGTACTTTGGAGAGGTCTCTGACAGTAAAACACAAATAAAAAAAACCCTATTAAATAAAATATAAAAATTATTTTTATGGTCTTTAGAGTACGAGTAAAATGGCAATCTTAAACTTGAGAAAAGGTGTACATTATATTATTGATTGTGAAAAAGCAAGGTACATATTTCATTTCTACAATATGCGTGTGTTTAAGTATAATACAAAGTGTAGAAAGATTCACATCAAATTTTTAAGGGTGACATGAGACTGATGTAGGTAAAGTAGCTATTCATGATTATTTTAAATATTCTTATACTACTTAAATTTGTTATGAATATTAATAAAATTTATGGTTACAAAAAGCTGGTACCAAACAAAAAACCTGGGTATCATTTATAGGTGTTCAGTTTTACGAAGTAAGAAGCTATTTTCAAATAAACTTTTAACTTTTAATGCAAGGCTTCTTATGTTTTCACTTGACAATGAGCAGTTTGCCTTGTTGTCATGGAATTCTGAAATGAATAGAATAATAAACCTAATGGCACTCGATGAGATATCACTGAGCTAGAAGGAGAGCCGTATACTCCAGGCTTTCAGTTACACACACATTGACAGCATTTTCACTATACACAATTTCAAATATGCAAGACACACTTACGGAGCATGCAATTTAAGTATTCTCATAAAGAAAGAAAAGGAACTTTAGAATCTTCCCAGGATTTTAAATTCACTAACAGTATTAAATAATTGTAAGACATTACCTCAAGCAAATAAAGAGTTATGACTTTAGATATGTGTTTTCAGGTATGTAAATTATGCCTGTGTTATCAAGGATTATATAAAGAAACCAAAAGAAATGGCATTTATTAAGTTTTCCTTAAAAAAAAGAACTATAATGCATGAGGAATATATTTATTAATTTTATTATACATATATTTCATTGGTTTCTGTAGAATCATTCACATGCATTGTGTTTTGTACAGTCATTAATAAATATTATATTTTATATAACTAATTTATAGAGCTATGCTGATTATCATGCTGTCTTTTTAAGTCACCATTGACTTTTTCTATTCCTTCACCGTCCCCTTTACCCCCTAACCTCTGCTATCCTAGTGATTTCCTCCCTTTCCCTTTCCTTTTCCCCCTTTTCCTCTTCTTCTTCCCCTCTTGACTATTTCTACATATTTTGCTGTTATCCTACTATTTTCAAAATAGTGATCCTATGCAGTATTTGTCCTTATGTGACTGAGTTATTTCACTCAGCATAATGCTCATTAGACTCTCCCAAGTATATATTGTTGTTGTTGTTGTTAAGTGTCGTTGAGTCACAGGCGACTCATAGCCACCCTATGAAGGAGAGTCCTCGACTCTTGGGTGCCTTCCATCCTCTCTACAGGTTCATAGGTTTTCTAGAGGCAAGCTATTATGGAAGTGGATACAAAATTATTGTTTCTTAGTGCTGTAAACTATATTCCATTGTGTGGATGTACCGCAATATCTGAATCCATTTGTTTGTTAATGGGAATTTGAGTTGTTTCCATTTTCTTGCTATTGTGAATAACAATGCTATGAATATAGGTGTACATGTGTCCATTCATGTCTCAGTTCTGATTTTCCTGCGATATATTTCTAGCAGTGGAACAATTGGGTCATATATGATTTATCTGCTGAGTTCTTTAAGGAGATGTCAAATTGTATTTGTAATATACAAGCAAAGACCATATGAAGATGATCATGTATCTGACCTTTACCAATTCCACAAAGGGTAATTGTCTATGTCTACAAAATCAACAACATAAAACCAATTTCCATAAGGTCAGACATGTCTCCCTTGGCACTACACTTCTTTCTAAGCTTCCCAACATAAATCTTACTACTTTACTCTGTCCAAAATGCACTGCAAGTGCTCACAGATCACATGGAACAATAGTAGAGAAGTCAACTACCTATAATTCAAGTTAGTAGCAGAATACAATCATTTAGTCAGGACATCTCCTAAATTGTACTCATAGGCATGCCAACTTCAAGCCTTGTGGCTTTAGATAGTATTACAAGGGTTGGTCTTACCAGTTATGGCTCTTCTTAACCCCAGTCCTCCACTAAACTTGGACAAAATGCTCTTAGCTGTGATTCAATGATAGAGCTGTCCCAACACCCATTTGTCTCACTTCAAGTTTCTTGTTTTCTGCTGCAGCTGCTATGGCTGTTGTTCTTGTAGGCTCTCGTTTGGCTTGTGCTAGAATCGCTGGCCCAGAAGGAAGGATACGATGCACTCCTGGACTTTTTCCCTACTCATTCCAATACCAATCTTACTGTTTTTCTGTGTTTAAAATCTGTTGCAGTGGTTCACAGACCACATAGATCATATTAGGGAAGTCAAAAGTTAGTTAAAATAGCAGAATCTACTCTCTTAGGAGAGCTGTGAAATGTGTTCACATGCATTTCAAGCTAACACTCACTGCTATATGCCACTGTTGTAAAGTTAAGTTCTCTCAGTTAGCTCTATCCTCCCTAATTTCACAAGGGAAATGTCTTTAGTCTCTTTCCATTGAGAATGATTTAGCTCTTCGTTTTATGTATATGTTTTTCACTATGTTGAGAATATTCCCTTCTATTTCTATTTTGCTAAGTGTTTTAAGCAGGAAGTAGTGTTACATTTTATCAAAGGCCCTTTCTGCATCAATTGATAAGACCATGTGGTGGTTTTGTTCTTTACTTTGTTAATGTAATTAATTATATTGTTTTATTTTTATTTTGAGCCATCCCTGCATTCCTATTCTGAATCTCACTTGGTTACTTTTTTAATATATACTGTTGGACTATTTTGGTCAGATTCTGCTAAGGAATTTTATACCTACGTTCTTGAGAGATATTTGTCTGTATTTTTTTTTTCTTTTTTTTTTAGGATACTTTTTTTTTGTATAAGGGATATACTTGCTTCATTGGATGACTCTGGGAGTGTTTACACTTTCTCTATTGAAAAAATTTAAATATAATTGGTGCTAGTTTATCTCTGACTTTTTGGTAGAATTCATTCATTAAGTTGTTTGGGCCAATGCACTTGGGATATAAGAGAAATGTTTTTATTCCTTTCTTAATTTCTTTTTCTGTGTGATTCTGTTCAAGTGATTCACTTTTATCTGTGTCAATTTGGGTAAGGTGTGGGTTTCTAGGAATTTGTCCATTTCCTCCAGGTTTTAAAATTTGTCAGAATATAACTTTTCAAAATATTCTGATATAATTCATTTAATCAGCTAGTCCTATCACAATGCTATTTCATTTCTTATTCAAGTTATTTATTTTATTTTGACTCGTGAAATTAAGGAAACATTGCATATAATTACATCATTGAGTCATCATACACTTAAGTTGTCTAAAATATGGAAAATAGTTCCATATCTGCTCATCTGGTTATCAAAGATATATTATTTCTGAAACCTGCCTATTTTGCTGTTATTTGAAATTCTGGTGGCAAAACTCCAAAAGAATCACAGCAACATACAAGGTATTATAGGATGTCAAATCAGCAGACAAATATGGAAAACAGTTTCTTGGAAAAGTAGAGGATCAACAAAAGGGAGGCAAATCTTCAATGAGACAGATTAACACAGTGGCTGCAATAATGGTCCTGAGCAGAGGAGAGATTGTAAGGATGGTGTTGTATATGGCAAGGTTTTGACCTGTTGTTTATTAGATCACTATGCATCTGTGTCAACTTCAAAGTAACTAACAACACAAGATAAAAAGTAAAAAGTTCTAGAGAGTGGTTGTTAACCCACAGGTTGTTTGCTGCAACCCATTAGTTTATTTATGAGAGAAAGATGAGTTAGTATACACCTCTATAAAAATGTATAACCTCAGAATCTCTGTGGTTCTTTCTTCTCTATCCCAAATGAACACTATGATTTGGAATCAATTTCATTGGAGTTGGTTTGGGGAATAGATTGGCTGGTAAAAGAAGATAAAATGACTTTATAAAATTCAATCCCAAAATGCCTGCCCAACATTAAAAATTATGACTATGGCATTCAGGCAAATGCAACCAACCCTTGGGGAAGATAATATGTTGGCTCCAGTTACAAAGCTTAGAAACTGGACTATGCACTTTCCAAGTTATAAGCCTTTTGGCAATGGCAATTTCACACCAAATAAATTGGCTTGGTGAAAATAATGCTAGTTATTTTTTCATAAGCAAATTCATGTACTAAATAAAATCTCATCATTCTTATTGAAAAAAAAAGCCTTATACCAAACTAACTATCCTTATAACTACAGTTCTTTTAAAATTTAGGTACAAAGAACAAATACTGTATAAAGTGTGGATAGCACCTGTTTCAAACACTTAGTCTCTTAAAAGTTTCAAATCATCAGTTTTTAAGACCGGCATGTTTTATGAACAAGCTCTAGGCGAACAAACACAGCCAACAAACTACTATGACATTGATAAAGAACCACAGATGGGTTGGTGGTAGTGGGGGGATTTTGAGTGGAGGGAAAAGTCTACTTAACTACACATTTGTGATTTATGTTGACCCATTGATAGCCTCAAAACTGTCCTCAAAATTTTATTAAAATTCAAAGGAAAAGACACAGAACAACTGAGAGAATTTTTTTACTCAATAACACTAATGTGTACACAAAGACACTAGGGAACAGCAGGAACTTCAGAGAAGAGTAACAATGAGGTTAGCTCATTCTTTAGGGAAAGAATGGACTTTGGATGAACTGTGTATGTACTCAGTGGTTACAAATAAACACTGGAGTCCCTCCTAGTTACTTTAAGTGGGTTTGGGCATGCAGTTTTATGATCTTTGACTTGAAAGTGGGTGAAATAGTAGACTTATTGATATTTTACTGTCAGTAATACCTTGGGGGTAGGCAACATGTAATCTTGTTAGTGATAATGTAGCTAATATGTAATATGTAGTAGCTATAGATAAGCTTTAAACTTTCAACCCTTTGTCTGGCTGTAAAATGTCAGTTGGACTCATTTTGGTGCTTTTTATTACTGCATCAAAACCATGCTGTGAATTTGTAGCTGCCATAAATGCTTAATGTAAGAGCTCATTGTGCAATAAAGTGTCAGAACACTGTTTTTAAACACGTTTTTAAAGCAACATTTTACAGCTTACATTTTTTCCCACTGTGTACTATAAAAAGTACAGATTTTCAATGTCACATTCATAAGGAGTGCATAATCATTCCTGAGAAAGCCAACTACGGTGAGAATTAAACAGTTCTTCTCCAACCTTTTTATATACCCTGCTTTTTCTCTCCTGTTTTGCAAGGCCATTTGCACTTCTGCCTTCCTAGGAAAGAAAAACCTGATCTTAGATGAACATGGTGTGTCCAGATATTAATTTGTCTCCTCTGTCCTTTAAACGCATTCAAACATTACAAGTAAAGATGAGTCCAAAGATAAGAAGAAATATCTGGATTTAGTGTTATACTTCACCTCACACTATCTTGCATATTATTAAATATCTTCATTTAACATTTATCACCCAAAATCTCCAAATACTTCTGTATTTTTTTGAAGACAATATTTTTCTACAATGTTGTTGGAGTGTGAATTTTATTTTTCAACCAAAATTTCCTTTTTTAATGTACCAACTTTCTCATTATCTTGTAATTAAGATAATTATCTTATTTCAGCTGGTAGTCACCTACTTGCAACCACATCCTTGAATATAACTTGAGATTTTTATTTTCTTACTTTTCTAATTATTTTCAAATTTTTATTTTAATTGTGATTTTAATGAAAGTTTACAGAAAAGTTAGATTTTCATTCATTCACTGAAACATATTTTATCCCCTCTCCCTTCTTTTCCCCTCCACCAGCCCACTTGTTTGTTTTTAATATTCATTCATTGTTGCACAATTACCTCACACACACCAGTCCTCTTTGCAATATATCTCTCATTCTGGGCTGTTGTCTTACGTATAATACCTAATCATTAGTTATTTCTATCATCTGTTTCAAAGCAATATCCATTATCTATCCACTCTTATCCTATTCTCTTTCCAACCTCCATGTCAGACCAACTTTTTAACAGTGGTGCTACAAAGTATCTAGCTCTCATTTTGTGACTGAGATATTTCACTCATAGTCACTCATGTTGTATAATGTTTTACAAGTTTATTGTTTTTCAGTGCTGCATAGTATTTCATTGTATGAATATACCACAATTTTTCTGTCTATTCTTTTGTTGATGAACACCTGGGTTGCCTGTGTTGATTTAACTGACTTTCTAGCAGTGAACCCAAGGTTCTCAGGGTGTAAAAAGGACAAGTTCCATGTGGGGACAGCCATATCTGACCTCCACTAACTGCACAAAGGGGAACTTCCACTACCACCTCATCATCTACACTACAAAATCAATTTCCATGATGTCAGACATGTCCCTCACGCTATCACACCAATCTTATGTTCTATGGGGTCTGAAATCTATTGTAACCATCTATTGCACACAGAACCATACTCATGATTATCAAGTTTGTTAGGGAATTTATTAGTTTGTGAGGGTACAATCTCAGTTGGCAACAAGGTACATTTTTTTCAATCAGGACACTTTCTGAAGCATGCTCACAGACCCTTCAGCTTCACAGTTATATGCAAATGTTACAAAGTTCTTATTGTTTTCAGAGGCAGTTAATTACACGAAAATATTGACCATCCTTCTCCTGCAGAGCAATTTGTGGACTTGAACCGGGTGCCTCAGGGATTGCAGCATACATTTTTGCCACTAGGCCATCAAAGCTTCCTTGGTTCTGCCATTTATGGCTCACCACTACCTCCTCTCCTACCTCACCACAGTCCTCCAACAAATTTGAACAAAGGCTCCTAGCTCTGGTTCCATGGAGTAACAACCTCAAAGTCAGTTCTGTCTCATGTCAAGTCTCTGGTTCTTTGCTGTGGCTTCTGCTGCTGTTGTCCTGTAGACCTGGCTGGTATAAGAATCTCTAGCTCTGAGGGGTGTGTTACATTCTTTGCTTCTTCTTTGCTAATGGTGAGATTCTCAATTTCTGCTGCTGAATCTTCTCAATTTACTGGTAAGACCAGTCAATCCCCTTATGGATAAACTTACAAACCTTTTCACTTATCCCCCCTTACACACATGGCAAAGTCAAAGCCAATGGCTAAGAAAGCCATTTTCAACCATAAACTTTTAACACCACACAGGGGCAGAAGTCTCACTGTAAATCCCAGCCTCTCCTTACTGAATATAAATTCAATCTTAGACTGAAATATTTAAGAAAATTTAATTTTTAGTTTCCAACTGTGATTGATAGTATTCTATAAACCCAGAAACACAGTGTTCTTATTCACTCTTTAGAAATATGTTAATGTTATTAGGTGCTGTTGAGTTGATTCAGACTCATAGCAACCCTATGCACAAAATGATACTATGTCAAAACACCCAGTCTTGCACTGTCTTCACAATCTTTGCTGTACTTGAAATGATTGTTGCAGCCACTGTGTCAATTCATCTTATTGCAAATCTGCTTATTTTTAATCAATGTCTACTTTATCAACCATGATATAATTTTCCAGAGACTGGTCCCTTTTAATATCTTGTTGAAAGTATGTAAAATGAAGAGACACCACACATCCTTCTAAGGATCATCTAGGTTACACTTCAAAGACACATTTGCTTGCTTATATGTGAGGTGATCCAGCAATTATTTCTGCTACTTAGGAGCTCTGGGAGTCTAGGGGTAAGAAGCTGCACTAAAATCCCAAATGCACACAGTTTGAATACACCAGCTGCTCTGCAGGAAAAGGATGGGTGATCTCCTTCTGCTCAGTTAACTGCCCCTGAAAAAACCCACTGGTGGGTCATATATATGACTTGGTTCTGACTTGACTGTACACAACACACACACACACACACACACACACACACACACACACACACACACACACTATTGAGGGCTTAATATCTCCACAGGTTTTTCTATGACTTTTAAGGTCAGTTGTATTCAAATCAGCAGCCCTGGGTCATGAGACCATCTGTGTTTCACAATAGAACTGTGCTCCACAGAGTTTTCAATGACTACTTTTTCAGAAACAGATCTTCTGAAGAAACTCTCAGTGGGCTTGAGCCTCTGACTTTTAGTTTAACAGTTGAGGTCATTAACAAGTTTCACCATTCAAAGACTACGATAGTTCTCTATCAGGGTGGAAAAGAAGAAAATATGCTTCTTATGAAAAGATTTCCTCTTCACCTCATAACTATCACCACAATTTTTAAGGTTCGGGGGAAGTAACTTTGTGTGTTGTCGCTCAGCATGATCACAAAGATACTTCACACAAGCCTGACTATATAATGGTTACTCAGTAATTACTGAATATTTGAAAGGACAAATCTGAGTAAATTAAGAAAATTCTCACAGTATTTACTTTTTTCAATGCTAGAAATTTAAGTTTTGTCAGTTCTCATGTTAACAATATCATAGCAGCAATGGGAAGCAAATTTGTCCTTGGACCAAATATAAAA
This sequence comes from Elephantulus edwardii, assembly GCF_000299155.1. Lineage (NCBI taxonomy): Eukaryota > Metazoa > Chordata > Mammalia > Macroscelidea > Macroscelididae > Elephantulus > Elephantulus edwardii. The sequence continues at coordinate 3,129,649 of NW_006399783.1, read as the reverse complement.
GGAAGCTCTGTTGAAATAGAAGTCAGCAATTCTAAACCTAGAAAAATGGCTAAAATCCAAAGAGTTCAAGAAGATTTTCCTTTGACATGAGTTTCTATCCCAAACTCAAAACATAATTACATTTTTTCTCCCTAACTCATAAAGATATATACACACAAATTCAAGGTGTCAGTAAATAAATAGAGTTGTTTGTTGAATGGGCCAAGCAAACAAATTAACTTCTTTGACAGTAAACCTTACTTAAATAATCCACTTACTATAATGATTTTCATATAAGACAGAGGCTTTTGAAGGTGCTGTCACCAAAAAAAAAAATCCACTAACTTTGGAGCTACTCTTTGTACATGTAGAAATAAATTGATGATGCGTTCTTATTAAAAAAAAAGTATTTTTTAAAGTCCAAAGAAAAGTGCAAGTTGTTGTAAAATGCCACAGATTAAAAGAATTTACAGACATATACAGTATGCCTTTTTAAAAAGTTACTTTTACAGTAAAACTACTTTTTTCTTTTTTTTGCCACATAGCATGTGTCTGTTCAATATGTATGAAGTTGGCAAAAATGTTTTTTCTCTCATAGTTAGTGATAACCTATGCATTTGGAATGCACAACACTTTTATGTATTCTAAGGTATGAATTTTTTACACATTTAATTTTGTAAAACATTTTCTAAATGTAGAAGTTGAAGTCAAACAAAACTCTGTAACTTCTAACCACACTAATCATTAACTAATGCTTGTCATTTTTAATTACATTAAAATATGCTGGGGAATATTATAACCTATCAGAGAAACCAAAGTTTTAAAGCTCACATCATTTACTATAGCCCTAACTTCTGGGGGTTATTGTTTGACTTCTTTTAGATGTTACAGGTATCTCTTTTCTCACTGACATTCATTCAATTTCAATTCATAGCTGACCCTCTAGTCAGTTTTCAACTCTTTGTTTTGGATAGAGACTACCCATCTTTCTCCCGCAGAATCACTAGTGGATGTGAACATTTGGTTTAGCAGTATAATGTCTATGCATTACTCAACAAGGGCTCCCAATTACAGATATAGGTAGGACCTATTTAATTGCAAAAGAACTTTTGAAACTACATTTTGATCATTTAAAATTATTCTTTAAAACATTTTATCTTGAGATTATTAGTTTCTGAAGCTATACGATAATAAATCTTACCTCAGAAATAAATCATGTGAATCCTATAGTATCTCTAACCTGTTTCATTTGTTATCCCTTTGCCTATTAAAATACTGAGAGCATTGAGTTCTATTATGTTCAAAACATCTTTGTATTGATTGATAGTTCCATGTAACCCATAGAATCTTCATTATAATTTCAATTTTTAAGAATAGTCAGAAAAAATATATTAGCGTCTAAAACGTAGAGCCTCCAAATTATGCATTCAAAGTATTAAACAGATAAAACTAAACTACAAGAGTAAACAGAGTTTAGCAACAATATTCCAAATTTACATTTTCTATTTGGTTTACACTGATGATTTAGTAGGAAGGAGTTGCTCTATCAACTTAAAGACACTTGGTTGGAATTCACCAATTGATTTGTGGGAGAAAAATGGTCAATCTCCTCCCATGTGATTTCTTTCCTCTAAAAATCCATTTGTGTTCAGACTCAGATCAAACTTGAGGTTATATATACAAATAACATTTGATTTAATGGATATTCACTGCAGAATTTGCATAACAACACATTTGAAGAATTAGCAACACAAAGGAAAACCTTAAAAAGTAGGAAATGTTTAGTGGACAGTAAATGGGAATTTCTCAGAATAGTTATTCTGGAAACACTTGATATAACAAAATGAGCTTGATGTCATAACATTAAGCATAGTTGATAAAATTTTTAAATTCAACTACTAAGAATACTGTAAGAGAACATAATAGATTTTTCTGTCCTATAAAATAAATACTATAAAATATTTTCTGGCCTGATAAAATAAATACTAATGAATAGGAGAAACTGACTTGCTTTAAAGTTCAATACGTTAAATGTATTATTTGAGCTAATCATAATTCCCTACCTGTACTCTTATCTAATGATATTCACAGTTGAATACTTATTTCTCTCACCAGAGATGAGGGTTATATTTAACATAATCCCTTTTATACAGAAACTGGTATATGTTTATAACAAGATCATTGCAAAAATATTATTAAGCATATTTTTACACTTAGATTTTTAAAATTTAATATATTCAGGTGGAGGGTTCAGGGTAGGTAAAACTACTGTAGTCTATGTGGTTATTTATTTGGTTTAATTTATTCAGTAATGATTATTGATGTAGGCACTTATCTAGGCACTAAATATATTACAGGGAGCTCTGGTGACCTAGTGGCAAGACGCTGTGCTGTAATTCTGAAGGCACGTGGTTTGAGGCCTCTAGCTGCTCTGTGGAGAAGGATGAGTAATCTCATCCATGGAATTAATACCTCTTAAAACTAACTGGAGGGCCATCTATGGGTCAGTTCACACATGACAGTACACAGCCCATGCATACAAACCCACAAATACATAGTATTATAGCTTGTGCATTCGATCTGTTTCATGTATACAACAACTATTCTGTTTTTATATTTTTAATTTTTAAAAGAAATTTTATTTTTTATTAATTTTAATGAAAATTTAGAGAGACTTTGGATTTCCATTCATTCATTCATTCCCTGCCCAACCTCCCCCCTAGTTGACTCTTCTCTTTGAAAAGTAAAAGAAAAATTATTTCATTGTTATACAATCCCTCCCCTTAAGTCCACTCTACTATGCAGCCTTCGTTATAGATTCCTGTCATGACAATAATACCTAATCATTTATCCCTTTTAAACAGTTCTCTCCCTCATCTGTTTCAATGCCGCATACATAATTTATCCCATCTTTCTCAATCTCCCCCCAACCATGGTGTCAGTCCCATTTTACAACAGTAGCACTATGCAGTATTTGTCTTTTTTGTGACTGAGATATTTCACTCAGCATAATATCCTCCAGGGCCATTCATTTTGTATAATATTTAATGAGTTCCTTGTTTTTCAATGCAGTGTAGTATTCCATTGTGTGAATATACCACAGCTTCTCTATCCATTGATTTATTGATGGGAATTTGGATTATTTGGATTGTTTCCAACTTTTTGAACAAAGCTGCAATAAACATGGGTGGCAGTTCTTGTTTCTTTAGGGTAATTCCTAGTATATTGGAATTGCTGGGTCAAATGGCATCTCTATTTGTAACTTTTTGAGAAAGTGCCATACTGCCTTCCAGAGTGATGGGCCATTTTACACTCCCACCAAAAGTGACTAAGTGTTCCAGTTTCTCCACAAACTCACCAGTATTAATTGTTTGCTGTTCTGTTAAATTTTGCCATTCTTACTGAGCTAAGATGATATCTCATAGCTGTTTTGATTTTCATCTCTCTTGGAGCTAAGGATTTTGAACATTTCTTCATGTGTTTGTTTGCCACCTGGATGTCTTTGGTGAAGTGTCTGTTTATTTATATTCCGTGCCCATTTTGCAGTTGGGGTCTGACATGTCATTATCAAATAATTTTTCCCAGTCTGTGACCTCCTTTTTTATCCTGATTGAGAAGCTTTTGGATGTGCATAGGGATTTGATTCTTAGAAGGTCCCATTCATCTGTTTTCTCCTCTCCTTGTAGATTCTTCAGGATGCTAACCACTAAACACTAATCTTGGTACTAAATATATTGTTGTTGTTGTTGTTAAGTGCCATCGAGTCATGTGAAACTAACAGAGATTATGTACATCTATGTACCCTGCCCTCTCCTGAGACAGTCTCACTGACTCTGACACACCTATTCTCATTGCCCCAGTTGCTACGTCAATCCATCTCCTTCAGGGTCTTCCTTTCTTGCACTGTACCTCTACCTTTCTGAGCTTGATGTCCTTCTCCAAGGACTGGTCTCTCCTGTTACATGCCCCCAAAAATATGAGGCAGAGCTTCAAAATCCTAGCCTCCAAGAAGAACCTTGATTTTACCCTCTTCAAGATAGATTTGTTCTCTTGATGGTAGATGATATATTCATATTTTCTCCAGCACCACATTTATTTCAAAGGCATCAATTCTTCATCTGTCATCCTTAGTCATTGTCAAGTTCTCTGATGCATAAAAAAATAATTGCAAAGGTCATGGCCTGAATCAAGCTCACCTAAGTCTTTAGAACGACTTTTTAGTACTCTGTAGAGGTCCATGACAGTAAATTTTCCCAAAACAATTTGTCTTTTGATTTCCTGACTGCTGGTGCAAAGAGAGATGATCATGGATGCAAGCAAGCTGAAATTGTTTATCACCTCAATCTCTTCTCCAACCGCCATGGTGCTGCCAACTGGTCCAGTGGTGAGAATCTTTGTCTCCTTGATGTTGAGCATCAATCCATACTGAAGACTACAGTCTTTGACTTTTGGTAGGAAGTGCCTAAAGTTCACCTCAGTTTTAACAAGCAAGGTTTTGTCCACTGCATAACATAAATTGTTGATGTGTTTTCCTCCTATCCTGAGGCCATATTCCTGCTAACAGATCCAACCCTCCCCAAAAAATTACCTGTTCTGCATATAGATTGAAAAGGTACAGAGACAGGACATATCCCTGACACTCTCCTTTTGTGATTTTGAACAATTTAGTGTTTCCTTGTCCTGTTCTGAAGACTGCTTCCTGGTTCAAGTGTAAAATCAAATACATAGCAAAGAGAAAAATAGATAATAGCAAGCAATAAATAATTTAGCAAATATGTATTATGTGAACCACATAATTGATAAAAGGAAAAAGAAACTTAAATGAGAAAAAGAAGTAGTCATCTCACAAAGTGAGTGAAGAAAGATTCTGAAATCTTAAATAAGAAATAAAGTAGTAAGACTACTAGGAAGATCAAGTTCACTAAGCAAGGAAAGAGAAAATAACAGATATGACTATTTTTATTTATTCAATGAACTACCTCTCAAGTGTCAAGTGCATTGAACTTAGGCACAGTTTCCTCAAGTCAATTATGACACAGCAACCCAGTGGTTAACCGATTGAAACCATGCCCTGTCATCCTGTGCCATCCTCATGATCTCAAACAGGCTTAAGCCCACATTTAGAGTCACTGTGCCAATCTATCTCCTTGAAGGTCATCTTCTCTTTTATCGACACTCTGCCTTTTCCAGAATGGAGTCTTTTTCCAAAATCAAGCCCCTTCTGGCAACATGTCCAAAGCATGTTAGGAAAAGTTTTGCCATCCTCTCTCTAAGGAGCTCTCTGTGTATCTTTAAAAATGGACTTTGTTTATTTTGGCTGTACATGGTATATCCAATACTCCAACACAATTCAAAAGCATCAATATGTCAGTCTTCCTTATTTATTGCCTATGTTTCAGAGTCATAGGAACCAATTGAAAATACCATGACTTAGATCAGGGAAATCTTCACCTTTAAACTGATATCTTAGCTAATTAGTAATTTAAAAATTCCCTTGACAGTAGATTTTCTCAATGGATTAAAGCTTTTGATTTTATAACTTATTTTACTCTTGGTGCTGATTATGGATCCAAGTAAAATGAAATAATTGAGAAATTCAATCTTTTCTCCATCTACCATCATGTTGCCTTTTGATCCAGTAGTGAAGATTTTGTTTCCTTGATATTGAGTTTTAATTCATACTGAAGGCTGTAAATCTTTGATCTTCTTTAGTAAGTACTTCAAGTCTTCTTTATTTTCTACAAACCACATTGTGTTATCCATGACACATTTGTAAGATGGTATAAATAAGTATGCTATCTCTTATATATGAGTATGTATTATAAGGATTATTTGTATTTATGTACAAGAATTACAGAATAGGGTTCGAGTCAGTTGTTCATGGGGTCACTATTAGTCATACTCAACTTGACGTCACCTAACAACAACAATATGAAAAGGAAAGTTGAGAAGTTGCTTTAAAACCTAAGACAAAGGGTAGAGAATGAAGATGAAACCAAGATTTTATCTAAAAAAATCTATACATTGATATATTATTCTTTCTATGTTGTAATGCTCCAATCTATTGTAAAAGTGAAAATGAAGGGGGGGATAAAAAAAATTAAAAGAAATGAAAATAAATGACATTTAATGTAAAAAAAAGAATTTACTATGTGCCTTCCTATTTCCATATTATGTGCCTTCCTATTTCCATGTTCTGTGAAATTTTTACCAGTTGACTTCACAACAAGCTTCACTTATGGTGACCATATATGTATCAGAGAAGAACTGTGGGTCCTATCATTTTCAATTGCTGATTTACAGGAGTAAAACATCAGACATTTCTTCCGAGAATACTCTTGGTGGAATTAAATTTGCAACTTTTAATTTAACAACTGAAGCAATTAACTACATTTCACTACTCAAAAATACCCATAATAGTCTAGAAGAAACTTAGAAAATACCTTTTTGAGGTCAATAAAATTGACAAATTATTAGAAAAACTAACAAAGTAAAAGAAACAAAAGCCACAAATGATCTGAATAAGAGATGAAAGAGAGAATGTGACAACAGAACCAACTGAAATAAAAAGGTTAATAATTCAATTTCATTAAAATTATACTCAAACAAATATGAAAACCTAGAGGAAATGAACATTAATTAGAAGTTCACAACCCACCAAAACTAACACACTAAAGTAGAACACCTCAATAGATCCATCATAAAAGAAAAAAATGAATAGGTTATAAAACAACTTTGAATAATAGTAAATTTCACCAAACATTCAGAGAAAAGCCATCAAATAAATCTCCACAAACTATTTCAGAAAATAAAGAGACAGAATATTCCAAGATTAATTCTATGAAGCAAACATAACCCGATCCTAAAGTTAAGTAAAGACACCACCAAAATAGAAAATTTAAATCAATATCTCTCATGAACATAGGTGCAAAAATCCTCAACAAAATCCTATGTGTGTGTGTGTGTATGTATACACACACACATACATATACAACATATGCATATATACATACATACACATATATACATATATGCATACACACACACACACACTCTGAAGAACTTGGCAAAAAATAAAGGACCAGGAATTGATAGAATACTAAGTGAGGTATTTCAACTAACAGATGCTGCCCTGGATTTGTTCATCACATTGTGCCAAAAAATCTGGAGGACAACTACATGTCCAACTGACGGGAAAAGATCAATATTTATCCCCATTCCAAATAAAAAGGTGACCCAACAGAGTGTGGAAATTATCGAATAATATCATACACTAGCAAAATTCTGCTGAAAATTATCCAGAAATTACTGAAACAATACTTGATAGAGAACTTCGATAACTACAAGGTGGATTTAGAAGAGGTTTTGGCACAAGAGATATTATTGCCAATGTCAGAAAGATCTTAGTAGAAAGCAAAGAGTGCCAGAAGAGTATTTCATTCATTATGTAAAGGCATTTGACTGTGTGGATCACAGCAAATTATGGTTAACCTTGAAGAAAATGAGGATCCCAGAGCACTTGATTGTACTTATGCAAAATCTACGCTTGGACCATAAAGTACTCCTCAGAAGACAGCAAGGAAATTACATGGTTAAAATCATGAAATGAGTGCATTAGGGATGCATCCTGTCCCACTATCTTTTCAATCTATATGTAGAACAGATCATTTGGGAAGCAGGTCTTTATGAGAAGGAATATAGCATCAAGAGTGGAGGAAGACTCATCAACAATCTATGATATGCAGATGACACAACCTTGCTTGCTAAAACAGATAAAAAATCTTAAGCACTTGTTTCACAAGGTTAAGGGCTGTATCCTTAAATATGGATTGAAGCTCAACATCAAGAAGACAGAGATTCTCACCACTGGGCCAACTGGCGGCACCGTGATAGATGGGGAAGAGACTAAGGTTGGTATCAATGACAGCTTGCTCAGTTCCATAATCACCTCTTAATAGCAGCAGTCAGAAAATCAAAAGGTGAATTGCACTGGGAAAATCTACTATCAAGGGCATCTCCAAGGTGCTGAAAAGCAAAGATGTCAGTCTGAAGACAAAGGTGTGCCTAATCCAAGTCATGTTCTTTTCAATTGCTTGTTATGCTTCAGAGAGCTGGACAATGACTAAGTATGATGGTTGTAGAATTGATGCCTTTGAGTTTTGGTGCTGGAGAAGAGTCTTGAACATACCATAGACTGAAAAGAAAACAAATAGATCTGTCTTGAAGAGGTTTAAACCAAGTCTTTCCTTGGAGGCTTAGATTTTGAAGCCCCAACTCACATACTTTGGGCACATGGCTAGGAGAGATGGGTCCTTGGAAAATAGCATCATGTTTGGAAGGGTGGAGGGGCAGCGCAGGAGAGGAAGACCCCAGATGAGATGGATTGATACAGTATCTGGGACAAAGGAGGTTTGTGTGTTGGAATTTATGAGACTGGCTCAGGATAAGCAAGTGTTCAGAGCTGCTGTACATAGGGTCGCTATAGGTCACAGGTGACTCAACGGCACGTAACAGCAACAACATGCTATATTGTTTGGGGGTATTTTTCTTTTCATTTAAGCCTCTTGTTTAGAGTAAATAAGACCTTGAGAGGGTATTTGTATTTAAAAGTTGATTTTTATTATCTTTTAGAGGAATATTCTTCCAAGTGGTATAATATTCTTCTGCCTATATTCTTTACAGAGGTAATCTGGAGCTTCTTGGATGCTGAATCTTATACTATTGATATTTCAACTGGCATAACAGTTATCCATGGTAGACAGTGTTTAGTGGAGCTTCCTATTTAAGAAGGGTTTGGAAGCAGGAGTGGCATCCACTTCCTAAACAACACACCTATGGAAAATCTATGAATTTTGAGAAATGATAGTTATTGAAAGGTCTCAGGTCTTTTGTTCATAGGGTCACTATGAGTCATGGTCAACTTGCCATAAATCAACAACAATAGCAACAAAAACAAATAGAGATAGATAGATA
>NW_006399783.1:3105026-3119505 GCF_000299155.1 Elephantulus edwardii | reverse complement strand
GAAGGCCCTCTATGAGGTGGATTGATTCAGTGACTGGGATAATCGGGATGGGAGTGTCAGAGACAGTGCGATTGGCACAGGACAGAGCAGAGTTTAAGGCTGTTTTATATAGGGTCGCTATGAGTCGCAAGAGACTCGACGGCATATAACAACAACAACAACAGTGAAAAGTATAAATGTAAAACCAAGAGCCAAAATCATTCTCAATTGAGAGAGATTAAATTCATTCCCCTTGAGAACAGGAATTGGGCAAGGATGCCCACTTTCACTTGTCCTATTCAAGATTTGATTCTTCCTCTGATCCTGATGGTACATTTCTCTTCATAGATTTCAGCTTTTTAAATAATTTGTTCAACAACAGACTGAATAGTTATGGAGAGAGAATACAATCTCAGTACACTTCTTTTCTCTGTTCACACACAGCCTCCTGGTCTAGGTATAGGGTTTGCATGAGCACAAATAAGTGCTCTGTGATTCCCATTGTTCTCAATGTTATCCACAATCTGTTATGGCCCATACAGTCAAATGCCATTGCATAATCAATAAAGCATAAATAGGCATTATTTTGCTATTCTTTACTTTCAGCCAGGATCCATCTGACAGCAATGATATCAGCAATGCTAACCTTATGTCATAACCTCTTTTAAATCCTGCCTTAAGTTTTGGCAGTTTCCAATCTATATATTGTTCTAGCTGTTTTGCATGACTGTAAGCAATATTTTGCTTGCATGCGATATTGATAATATTATTCAATAGTTTCCACATTCTCTTTGGTTACCTTTCTTGGAAATGGAAACAAATATGGAAATTTTCCAATCTATGAGCCAGACAACTGTCCTCCAAATTTCCTAGCATAGACTGGTGAGAACAACCAGGCCTGCAACTGAAACAAGTCAATTGGTTTCCCTTTGATTCCTGGGGTCTTATTTTTTGCCAGTGTCTTCAATGGAGCTGCAACTACCTCCTTCATAAGCATTGGATCTTGCTTATACAGTATTCCTGAAATTTTTTTAGGGACAGTCAATAATTGATTCTGTGTATTCACAGTATAATTAGTACAGTGATACGGTTTATTCCCCTCACCTTATTTTGAGGGCTTCTGGGTCATTCAATGTATTTCTGATCACTTTCTATGCATCTGAAAGCTGGACAATGAACAACAATGATAGAAGAAAAACTGATGACTTAACTGTAATATTGGAGAACAACAATGAACATTCCATGGACTGCCAAAAGAACAAACAATTATGTCTTTTTTTTTTTACAATTATGTCTTGGAAAGGAGAGGGTATAGCCAGATTGTTCCTTGCCTTATCATCTATGCCGCACACACGTATTTCAGGTATGTTCTTCAGAGAGGCTATTTCTTAGGAAGAAACATGAAGGTAGAGGGTTTGCAAAAGAAAGAAGATTCTCAGGTGAATTGTCATGATGACTGCTGCAATGGGCTTTTATGTATTAAGAAGTGTGAAGATGGCACAGGGTAGGATAACCTTCAGATCTGTTGTTCCTAAGGTCACTATGGGTCGGTCGTATTCAACTCAATGACACATAACAACAACAACTTAATATTGTATTGGAAATTTTAATGAGAGAAATAGTGCAAGAGAAATAAATAAGCAGTGTCCAGACTGGTAAAGAGGAACGTAAATCTAATATATAGATGATATGGTATATTCTTAGGAAAACCCTAGAGTTTCATCAAGAAAACTGTTCAACTAGAGCACATTGGCCTACCAAGTGGAGACCAGACCAGCATTCTGCAGAGATCAGACCAGCTTGTCACCACCCTGCTTTCCTGTGCTAGGATCACCAACACCACAGATACTTTGGCCTTGAACACAGCTATCTATCTGTATCACATGGGATTTCTTAAACATAAGCTGAAGAGACCAGTACAGCCACAATTTCAAGAGGTGAAAAGTCATCCTGCTTTGGGCCTGAGGCTCGCAGGACCTCAGGCCAAAAGGAGAGCACCAATATACAGGTCCTTCACAAAATATTGTCATACTCTAGGACATTACAGAGTTAAAACATCCTAACATCTACTAAGAACAGACACATAATGCCAAGAAAACAGCACTCTGCCTCAGTTATCATGAAAAAACAAAATAACCATTCACCAAAAAAAAGAAAAAAAAAAGCAGACCAAATGAATACCCCAAATAGAGAGAACCAGAAGTTGATGTGGAGTTATTTGAACAGCTATGAGGCAGATGCAAACGACAGAAAAAACAATGGAACCCATTAAGAGAGTAAATATCCCAGACAACAAGATCCAGAAGGTACATACTGAAGAGGAACAACTTGAACAGCTATGAAAGAAAATGCAACAGATAAAAGATGAAAGAAAGAATTGATGGTATAGATAAAGAGGTATAAGAACTGAAAAAAAAAGTAATCACAAAACAGTGACGGTGCCACCAACACAGTACTGGAAATCATAGAAAAGTATGAAAATTCAATCCTGAATATTAAGACGAAATGGCAGAAGTGTCCAATACATTGGTGGGACAAAAAAGTAGAACTGAAGAGATGAAACATAGAGTTACTGAGCTTGAAGGGTAAAGCCTCACTAGAAACATACGAGAAGAGAAATCAGAGAAGGCATAAAAAAATGAAGAAAATATTAGAATCAATCATGTGGGATGACGTCAAAAGGAACAACATATATATGATTGGAATTACAGAAGATGGGAATGACAGCAAAGTCACTGAGAATATGTAGAAGAGGTACTAGAAGAAAACTTCCCAGGTATTTTGAAGAATGGGGATGTCCATTTCCAAGAAGCACAGTGAACACCAAACAGATTAGACTGAAAAAGAAAAATATCAACACATATCAGAATCAAATTCTCCAAAATAAAAGATAAGGGTAAAATACCAAAAGTAGTGTCAAAAAAGCATAGAGTCACCTACAAAGGGGAAACAATTAGATAATATTCTAATTTCTCAGCAGAAATCCTGACAGTTATAAGACTATCGGATGGCATATACAAAAAGTTGAAAGACAGTAATTGTCAGTCAAGGATCCTATACCTAGCAAAGCTCTCCATCAAATATGAGGGAGAAGTTAGATTCTTTGCAGAAAAGAAGGAACTTAAGGAATTTGTGAAAACAAGATCAAAACTACAAGAATCTTTAAGTGAGATCTTTCACATGGAGATGCCAAAGGAAAGTGGATGGAGCACAATAACCAGAAATAACAGAAATCTTACTTTTTAATTATAGCAGACATATCTATATCACTATGAAAAATATGCTCTAATTAAAAATGAATTAAGTTTATAGGACCAAGAATGAAAAGGTCTGTAAAGAATATTATTCTGTAAAAATATTCGTATGGGATATTCCTTAAAAAAAATTTCATTTATGTTACAAACTGATAAAAAGACAAAAACCATAACCATATTTGAAAAGTTATGGAATTTCAGAGAATATTATATATTGATCATCTCTGTTGAGTCAGGAAGAAGAATCTTTATTTTATTTAATTAATTAGAAATATTGTACAACCATTCATGTGTTTATTCTTATTAAATTTGATAAAAGCAAAAATAATTCTACCTAACAATATATAATGTGTAATATTGTGCTGCTCAATGCTCAATTAAGACAAGGCTTTAAAAATCATTTTTCATATAAATATTCTTACCAGCATGTAAGAAATGAAAAGAAAAAAATTGGTACAATTCTGCATATTACAGTACTTTTAATGTGAAAGCACTTGAAAGTTGTAAAAGTGGTGAGCAATTATTACAAAAGCTATATTTCAGTGTCATTAAAACATAAAAAATATATTTTAACTTTAAATGTTAGAAAATGAAGACATTTGACTATTTTTTTATCTGAAGAGTGTTATATATTTTAATGATTGGCTTGCTTCACTATTGGCATCGGTGCACAGAGCCAAAGCAGTGAAAACAGTACAAAAAGTATTTAAGGCAGTTAAATTGTACCCCAAAATGAGTGCTGTTTAAATTTATATATTGGTCTCATTTTGTATGATAGATATTTCAATTACATATTTAGTCAATAGTTAGAATGATTAATTTACTTTAAATAATATATTTTATTCACTTGGTGTTTAACAGTTCAAGAAGTAGTTGATTTTTTTTTTTAGCATTTGTTTGTCTTTGAGTCTTTTCAAATCTACAACTCTCAAATTTTACCTGTTCTCATAATGTTTTACTCTTGTGAATAATGACTCGTATAAGGCTATAAATAAAAACATTGTTCTTTCATAAAATGTGAATTTTATATTGGACCAGCAGGTTTAAAAACCACTTAGAAGTCAATGTAACAGCAAGAGTTGTTTTTGATTAAACATCTTAGAGAGGAGAGTTTCTGGAGACCATAAACTAAATGAATGGCCAGGACCCTGGTGAAGCAATGCATAAATAATTTCTCTCAAGCATTCTATCTTATTATTCTATTAGTGAAGCGTGGTTTCTCTCAGATTTGATTTGTGTTCAGCCAATCAGCATTCTCATGTTCAGTATTCCAATCAGCTATAATTCAGCCAGCATTATGACAGTTTAAGAACCAGCGTTAGAGCTTAATATGCTAGTGTCTCTGTACCATGTATCAGTTCAAGCTGATACCCTAATCCGTGGATGGACCCGCTCAAGTGAATTACTAGAAATCCCTTCACCAAGCAGGTGGCTGTGCTCTTAATTAAGTGAAGAACTTCCTCCCTAAGGGGATGGGATCAATTAGATGGGACTGTCTCTTACAATTGCAGCCACTTCCTCTTTCCCACCCCCCAAGTGGAGGCTGATTAAGTCTCTGATTGGGAAGGAGGATAGAGTTCTAATTCTCAGGTATGTCTGAGACATGAATTGCTTCAAATGTTCTCTGTCCTCTAAATTCTGTGAAGCCTGTGTTTGTGTTTATGATTTTAAGGGAAGAAATAGCAGGAGTGATTATAGGACTCATATATGGCATGTTTTCAGCTCCTTCTGTACACAACAATCTAAATGCATATGATCCTAGAACTTAAACATCATTTTTTGACCTGAGGTCTAGAAACTCTCAGCTTTGAGACTTGTACAAGAGAGGAGTTGATGTTAAAAAGTTACAAGAATCACACTAAACCAAATGGTTCAAATGCTTTACCATTCACAGTTGACAGAACTATCTGTAGAGTGTGAATAAGTCATATAGATATTTTTCCATGAGTGTAATTTTCTTTTCTTTTTTTTTAATTTTTTTTTTATTTTATTATTTGTGCATGTGCATGTACCGTCAAATCAGATCTGACTGGTACAGGAGGGGATTGTCCCTCCTTTCCCGGCAGAGCATCTGGTGGATTCGAACCATGCTCCTCTGGGATTGCAGTGCAGCTTCTTGCCACTAGGCCACCAGAGTCCTCCTGAGTGTAATTTTCTAAGACATGAAAAAGATGAAAGAAAGAGAGAAGGAAGAAGAGGAGAAAAAGAGGACAGGAACAAGAAGTAGATAAAAACAACAATATAGAATAAAATGACAGTAGAAAAAATCTTGACTTGTTCCTACTCCTTTAAAATTATATTACATCTCTTGACTGTCTTCCTAATTTTAGTGACAAAATTCTCCAGAATAAAAGAAAATTCACATGCAAAATGAAGGCACTAGATTCCTTATCAATCAAAGTGACACTTGTAATTATTAACATTGCTTGATACGGTGCATTCAATCACAACTCATAACCACCTTAGGAACAGATAGGAACTTTGCATTATCTTGCACCATTTCTGTGAAACTTCACCATGTTCAAGTTCATTATTGCAGTCACTGTTCCTATTCATCTCTTTGAGGGCCTTCTTCTCTTTTTCTGATCCTCTATCTTTCCCAGCACCAACTTATTTTCCCAAGGACTAACTCTTTCTAAAAGCATACCCAAGAAGTGATACATAAAATTAACTACGTGTTTTGTTCATTTTTGGGTCAGTCTTACCTTTTGTATTTGAAATCTCTAATAAAATAGTAAAATACTGTGTGTGTGTGTGTGTGTGTTGATGGATTGACCATCGTTATTTTTCTTTAGTAGTTATTTGAAAAAATATCCATGAGAATTATCAGCCAAGAAAGTAGAAATTTTGAAGATAAGAAAAAGAATTGGAAGAAACATGTAGAAAGATGTCGAAATAAATGTTGCATAAATTTGTAAGTCATTCTACATTCTAACAATTTTATTAAAAGTGCCATGAAAAGTACAGTAAATATAAGTATGTCAATAGCTAAAACCTATTGCAGCTTGGGAAGATGTGTCATGTCTTGATTGAGCTTAGGTTCAAATACGTGCCTTCATTACAATCAAATAATTCCTAGTATGCAAAACAGGAAGCTGAGATTTCTAGTTCTAGCATGGACCCAGAACCTACATATGTGACCGGCATAGACAAACAGTGACACATTGTTAGAGCTTTGCCTTTGTATTCATCATGGCAAAGTACACAGGAAAATACACTCTTTTACTTATGAATGCATTTCCCAACATTCCTGTTTCCCCTTCCAATGACTTTAGAATATTTTTAAATTATTTTTTTATTATTACTACTAATTTTAATTAAAATTTACGGAGATTTTTTATTTCCATTCATTCATTGTTGCACTTTTCTCCCTGCTCACTCCTCCCTTCTATTTTGTTCTTCTCTTTGAAAAGTAAAAGAAAAAATATTTCATTGTGATACAATCCCTCCCCGCAAGCCTCCTCCACTATGCAGCCCTTGTTCTAGACTCCTGTCAGGACAATAATACCTAATCATATATCACTTTTAAACAGTTCTCTCTCTTATCTGTTTCAATGCAGCATACACTATCTATCCCATCTTTCTCAGTCTCTCCCCAGCCCTGATGTCGGTCCCATTTTACAAACAGTGGCACCATGCAGTATTTGTGTTTTTGTGCCTGAGATATTTCACTCAGTATAATGTCCTTCAGGGTCACCCATTTTGAATAATATTTCATGAGTTCCTTGTTTTTCAATGCAATGTAGTATTCCATTGTGGAAATATACCACAGCTTCTCTATCCATTCATTTATTGATGGGCATTTAAGTTGTTTCCAACTCTTTGCTATTGTGAACAAAGCCACAATAAACATGGAAGTGCATATATCTGCTTGGTGGCGGTTATGATTTTTTGGGGGTAAATTCCCAGTAGAGGAATTGCTGGGTCAAATGGTATTTCTATTTGCAACTTTTTGAGAAAGCGCCACACCAACTTCCACAGCGGCTGCACCATTTTACACTCCCACCAACAGTGACTAAGGGTTCTAGTTTCTCCACAACCTCGCCAGCATTTGCTACTTGCTGTTCTGTTAAATTTTGCTATTCTTACTGGGGTGAGATGATATCACATAGTTGTTTTGATTTGCCTTCTAAGAATCAAATCCCTATCCACATCCATAAAATGTCTCCAGCAAGGTAAAAAGGGAATCCACAGGCTGGGGAAAAGTATTTGGTAATGACATGTCAGATAAGGAACTTAAATCTAGAATTTATAAAATATATAAGCACCACAACAAGATAAAGGTAAATGATCCAATAGAAAAATGGGCACAGGATATGAACGGACACTTCACCAAAGAAGACATTCAGATGGCAAACAAACACATGAAGAAATGTTCAAAATCCTTTACTCCAAGAATATATTTTTATAAAACACATATCCCTTCTTTCCCACATTATGAAGGATCCTAAAAATGTATTAAATAGGAATAAACCCACTAACTACTCAAAACCTTGTCAGATCTACTGGGTGCTAACAAAGCTCTCATCGCTTCTTTAAAAAAAAAAACAAAAAAACCTTGTCAGATGCTTGAATCTGGCATCTCTCTGGAAAGATAGCCTGATTGGCTGAGGTAGTTTGATGCAATCAAAACTGTAGCATCCATGCTGAAAATTATTTTATAAAAGTGATTTTCCATTCTGCTTAAAAGGAACCCATCATGTGGGCAGTTGCCTTCTGAATGAAATTAATAACAATGTGAAATTTTAGAGTAGAAAGTAAAATGCTGACAGCTTTTAATATAAGGATAAAATATATTGTTATCCAGCAGGAGTGATCTTTGACTTCTGCAAGAACACTGATTTATGTAATAAAAAGCAAAAAGATCACCTTATAAAATACTACCTCCTTTTTTTTTTACCAAGAAAGAAAAGGCAGAAAAGAATGTTATATATAGTTATAATAAATAAAGTATAGCAAGGAGAAATATCCCTAATGGAGCATACCAATATATGCTTAACCTTCTCTTAATAGTTCATGGAAAAGGTCAAATCTACAGATGGAAGGGACATACTCATTCTGGAGCTTAAGCTGACAGCCATCTCAATTATTTAGTGTTGACACTGAGAGTGAGGTACAGAGTGAGCTAAGCTGAAAGAACAAATTAAATGGGATTATTCTTTTGGTGAGACATGATACATGTGTTTTCCGTTTAGGAAGCATTATAGAAAAGGAAGAACTTGTTGATATGAAAAGAGAATTCTAATGTGTATAGGATTAAAGAAACACACAAAGGGAGAAAGAAGAGGCTCACCCTACAAGCTGTCAGTATTTGTTCTGTAATGATTTACCTTTCCATCAAAACTTTATGTCTGACTGCCCAGTGCTATATGTGATGGTTAGGTCCTGTGTGGCCAAACAGAAGATAATGTATTGTTCATTTTCCTCAGGGTATATTTTCACTTCCCAGTGCAGAAACAATGATTGCAAAGATTTATTTGGCTTGCATAGCTATGGTTCACTTAAATAGGGTTTCTTAACCATTGGAAAAATCGGTTATATATAGGAAAAGAGTCATTGTAAAAGAGAAGGATATGAGAGTGCTTTTTAATAGTCTAAAGTAAAAAGTACAACAATGATAATGGATTTTTAAAATATGTTTAAGTTCATTTAAATATGGTGTTTTATACATGATAGTGAGAATTGACTACATTGATGAAACAATGGATTAAAGAGTCACTTGGAAAAAAGTTTTTGATATGCACAAAGATTTAATCTTTAGAAAGCCCCATGCATCAATTTTATTCTCTTGAGACTGTTCATTTCTGGTTGTATTTGGAGGTCTCTTTATACCTTAGACTAGCACTTCTAACCTTGATCCCAGTTTGTCTCTTATGAATGTTATGGTTTGGGCCTTTACTCCCAGGTCTCTGATCCACCTTGAGTTAATTTTTGTGTATGATGTAAGATGTGGATCCTGTTTTAGCTTTTTACATGTGGAAGTCCAATTTTGCCAGCACCATTTTTTTAATAGATCATCATTTCCACATTTAATGGCTTTGATTTCCTTGTCAGAGTGAAAAGAAAACCTACAGACTAGGAACAAACATTTGGTAATACCATCTCAGACAAGAGTCTTATAACAAAAGTTTACAGAATACTCCTGGCTCCTGGGCCTCTATAAGAAAAAGACTGATAACTCAATTACAAAATGGGCAAAACACATTAAAAGAATTTTCGCTCAGGAAGATATTTAAATGGTAAACAGACACATGAAGAAATGCTCCAAATCACTGGCAATAAGAGAGATGCAAATCAAAGCCACAATGAGGTACCATATCATTTCAGCAACAGTAGCAAAGTTTAACAGGGCAACAAGTTATAGATGTTGGAGAGAATGTGGTGAGAAAGGAACTCTTATACATTGTTGGTGGAATTGTAAAATGGTGCAACCATTTTGGAAGACACTTTGGTAACTCCACAAAATGCTGAATATAGAAATTATACATGACCTGGTTATTCTACTACTTGGAATATACCCTCAGAATATGAAAATTGACGCACAAAATGAGATTTGTACACCAGTGTTCACAGCAGTATTATTCACTATCGCAAGAACATGGAAACAGCCCAAATGTCCAACCACAAACTAATGGATGGAGAAATTATAGTACATTTACACAATGGAATACTATGCAGCGCGCAGGAACAATAACTTTGTAAATTATTACCTAACTTGGGAGGGACTGGAGAGCATTATGTTGAGTGAACTAACTCAGTCCCGTAAGGATACATATTATATAAACATGTTATTGTAGAATGAGTATAAGGATCTAGGAGGAGTGGGAGAAGCTGGAAGCAGAGGGATGTGGATGTGCAGGGGGAGGGAACTATTAATCACTGGATTGCACAATTTGATGGGGGAAGTGAGGGAAATTGAAATAATTTGTTCGAATTTGTATTGGAATTTTGTAAATAAACTAGTTGCTGCTGCTGTTGTTAAAAAAGAAAGAGTCACTTGGATTTGCAATATTTACCATAAAAAGTTGTGTAGAATGGAACAGAGCTAGGCTGGGCCACATCAACCTTACTACAGGATGAGGGGCAGGGAGATGGACGCTTCTGGAGACTTCATGAGTCCCCAGCCTGATGGGAAGAAAGGCTGAGTCTTTCTCCCATTCTGACTTATTTTGGGATGAGAGACTTGTACAAGTAATGAACCAGCCTCTGAAAGAAAAGTTTGAAAGCAGGAGTGGCATTCATGTCCTATATAAAGCCTGCCTCTGGAAACTCTGTGAACTTTGATAAATGATGATGATTGTGGAAGGACTTCAGGCCTTTTGTTCATGGGGTTGCTTTGAATCATGCTTGACTCGACGACAAAAATACGCTTGCTTTCAAAATCTAGCAGTAGAAAAATGCTCTTCTGACAGAACTTGGACTTAGTTTCCCTAAAACAATTAACAAAAAAAAAAAAGAAAAAGAAAAAAGAAAAGAGAAAGTTCATGGGGGGAGGGGGAGGAGGGAATAAAAATAAAAACAGGATAAAAAATGCACAACTTTAGCAATGATAAAAAATGGAAAAAAAACACAACAACCTATTAACAAACAGTGCCAGATTGTACTCTCTGAGCTTGCTTTGCACTCAAAACTAAGATCAAAGATTGAGGTTTTTAAAAAAAAAAACCTTTTAAAAAAATATACTAATCTCTTCATTTGTGGAAAAAACACAATACAAAGACCAGTGACAGAAGCTGTTGTTTGCTTTATAATATTCTTCGTGTTCTCAGCAGCTTGATATTGACTTAATTTTATAACTTTAGATTTTGTTAAATACCTTACCATTACTATCCCTTCTGGCACCTAAACATAACACTACCACATATACAAGGAAGTCCAGTGAATACTACTATCATTCAAATATATGAGCCAACAACTAGTGCCGAAGATGAGGAAATAGAATTTTACCAACTTTTGCAGTCAGGATGTGTTAATAATAATGGGTGCCTGGAATGCAAAAGTTGGGAACAGAAAAGAAGGATCTGTAGTTAGAAAACATAGACTTGGAGAAAGAAATGAAGCTGGAGACACAATGATAGAATCTTGTACAATCAATGACTTATTCATTGCAATTACTTTTTATAAGAAACATAAACAGAGGCTATACACGTGGATTTCACATGATGGTATGCATAGGAATCAGATAGATTACATCTGTGGAAAGAATCATTGTAGGAGATCACAATCAGTTGTGAAAACTAGGCCAGGTGCTGACTGTGGAACAGACCACTACTACTTTTAAGCAAGTTCAAGATGAAGCTAAGGAAAATGAAATCAAAATTTGACCCTGAATCTATCCCACCTGAATTTCAAAACCATCTCAGGAACAGATTTAAGGTCTTGAACACTAATGAGTGAAGACAAGATGAGCTGTGAGAGGATTTAAAAAATATGATCCAGGAAGAATGCAGAGGGTCAGTACAAAGACAGAGGAGGAAGAAAAAACCAAGACGGATGACAGAAAGGACTGAATATTGCACTAGGTTGTGGAGAAGCAAAAGGAAAGGGAAGAAATCAAGAAATTAAGGAGCTGAAGATTAAGAAGATTCCAAAGGGCAGTGTGAGAGGACAAAGTCAAATGTTATAATGAAAAGTGCAAAGAGCTGGAGTCAGAAAATCAAAGGGGCCAGACTCGCTCAGCTTTTCTTAAGGTAGAGGAACTGAAGAGCAAATTCATGCCTCAAGTTGCAATACTTAAGATGCTTTGGGCAGAATATTAAAATCATCCAGGAAGCATTAAAAAATGGAAAAAGTGTATAGAGTTATTGTACCAAAACAAATTGGCTGACACAGAATAATATTAGGAAACAACTATGAATAAGAGTCTATGGTGATGAAGGAAGACATTCAAGCTGCTCTGAAAGAATTGGCAAAAAATATAAGTCCCTGGGAATTGATAACATACCTGTTGCCATATTTCAACAAACAGACACTATCCGGGATATGCTTACCAACTTGTGGCAAGATGGAGGACAACCACCTGGACAATTGACTAGAAGAGATCTATATTTGTTTCCATTCCAAAGAAAGGTGATACGGTGGAGTGTGTAAATTAACAAACATTATCATTAATATCACATGCAAGCAGGATTCTACTGAAAATTATCCAAAAATGACTGGAACTGCACAACAGAGAAGTGCCAGAAGAGCGGGGTGGGTTTAGATGAGGCCGTGATGCTAGAGATATTATAGCTAATGTTAGATGGATCTTGGCTGAAATCAGAGAGTACCAGAGGAATGTCTATCTGCATTTCATTGACTGTGCAAAAGTATTTGTGTGGATCACAACACATTGTGACTAACTCTGAGAAGAATGGGAATCCCAGAACTCTTGGTTGTGCTTATGTGAAATCTGTACTTGGATCAGGAGGCAGTCATCAGAACAGAGCAAAGAAATACCGCATGGTTCATAATTGAGAAGGGTGTATGTACACCAGGGGTGTGTCATATTTTTATACCTTTTTGATCTATATGCAGAAAAGATTATCTGGGAGGCTGGACTTTATGAGGAGAAATTTAGCATCCAAATTGGAGGAAGACTCATCAACAATCTGTTTTACGCAGATGACACAACCCTGCTTGCAGAAACTGAGGAGGACCTGAAGCACTTGCTGCAGAAGATCAAGGACTGATGAATGTCCACATCAAGGAAACAAAGATTCTTACCACTGGGCCGAATGGTAGCATAACGGTAGATGGTGAAGAGACTGAGATTGTTCACAGCTTTACTTTGCTTGGCTCCACAATCAATACTCTTGGCAACAGAATTAAAAGACAAATTGCACTGGGACAATCTGCTTTTACAGACCTCTCCAGAATACTGAAGAGCAATGATGTCAAGTCTGGAGACTAAAATATGCCTGATTCAGGCCATTGTCTTTGCCATTACTTGTTTTGTGTTAGGAAGCTACACAATGTCTAGAAATGATAGGAGAATCGATGCCTATGAGCTGTGGTGCTGGAGAAGAGTATTGAATATACTATGGATGGCTTGGAGAAAAACAGGTCCATCCTGTTGTTGCTGTTGTTGACTGCCTTTGAGATGTGCATGACTCATAGTGACTCTATAAACAAAAGACCTGAGGCCTTTCTATAACTATCGTTTTTCTAAATTCATAGAGTTTGCAGAGGCTTGGGAAGTAGTTTAGGAAGTGGATTCCACTCCTGCTTCCAAACTTGTATCAAAACTGAAAGCTTCACGATATAGTGTCCATCATGGGCAGCCATTATGGCATTTGAAACCCCCCTAGTTTAAGGTTCACTGTCACAGCAAACCCAGAATATCTCAGTACAGCAAATTGACAGAAAAGTGCTCTATGACTTAGAACAATGTTACTCCAAAGAATAGTAACAAGGGATTAAATATACAAAGTCCCCCTCCCCAGATGGTGTTGTTGACTCTATACAAAAAACAAAAACAAACAAACAAACAAAAACAAAACAAAAAACCAAGCAAACATCCACAATGACCCTCAACCAAAACAAGAGAGCTCATCTTACAGAATCCAGGTAATTCAACCAGTCTCCAAAATGAGACAAAGGCTTGACCTTAAATGCAAATGTCCTCCTGGAGGTCTTGCTGACTTTAAACAAGAGGTTTAAATAAAAACAATAAAACAATCCACACAGATCCACAACCAAAACAAGAGCACCATCGCACAGAGTCCAACCACTTCATCCAAGTCCAAAATGGAAGACAAAGGCTTGGCGTTATGTGTTGTTGTTAAATGTCATCTAGTACTGACCTTATAAACAAAAAAGACTTTATTCTAAAACTATTGTCCTTTCTCTATGTTCACAGAGTTTCCACAAGCATATTTAGGAAGTGAATGCTACTCCTTTTTCCAAGCCTGACTTAATCTGTGAGCTCTACCAAACATTGTCCACCCATGTAACCATTATGGCACTTGACAGACCAATGGCACGACATTCATTATCACAGCAATCCAAAGTTACCTCAATACGGAAAAATGACAAAACAGCGCTGTACCACTTAGGAATGTTCATTTCAGAAACGATTAAAACCAGGCCCTCAGACCCAAATTAATTTTAAAAGGCCACAGGCCTATGCAAAAGACAATCCAGAGCCTGCCCCCATCCAACACATAAAGACTCACTTCCAAAGCCACAGAATTTTAAAAGGCTGCAGGCCTGAGTGTTAGGCTTTCATTGGGTCCCAACAGGAGGCTTCTGGCTAGCAAAAAAAA
>NW_006399783.1:3102231-3104156 GCF_000299155.1 Elephantulus edwardii | reverse complement strand
GCGCACCTTAGTCTCCAGAGAGACACTGTTGCTCTTGAGTACTTTAGAGAGGTCCCTAACCACAGACTTTCCGCAGAAAGTCTGCGGTTGTTTTATTATAGAGACTAAAATCTTTTACTTTTCTTTTTTTAATTGTGATTATAACAAAAGTTTACAGAAAAGTCAGATTTCATTCATTCATGGTTGCACATTTTCCTCCCTACCCACCTCCAGTTCGCTTAAAAATATTTCATTCTTTGTTGCATAATGTCCTCCTCCCTCCTCCACCCAGTTCACTTTGCTATGCATCTCTTATTCTGGACTGTTGTCATACAAATAATGCCTAATCATATAATTCTTTTAAACAGTCTTTCCTTCATCTGTTTGAATGAAGTATTCATTGTTTATCCCCTCTTTTCTTAGTTACCTCCCCAACCCTTGCGTCTGTCCTGTTTTATTGCTGCCTTATTCACAGTAACAAAGAGATAAAAGCAACTCAAGTACTCATCAGCACTAGAATGGATATAGAAACCACAGTATAATCACACAATGGAATGCTATGCACCACTGAAAAACAAGGAACTTGTAAAATATTATACAACATGGGTGATCCTGGAGGATATTATGCTGAGTGAAATATCTCAGTCAGAAAAGGACAAACACTATCTAAAATCTTCAAATGTACTCCAGTTTGGCTTACCTAAGAGAGGAATCAGGACCATAAAAGTTTGTTCCACTAAATGGGTGTTTTGTTTTGGCAGACTTCATCGTTACTGAAGACAGAATTACTATGGAAAGGGAGAAAGTGACTAATGAGCCTAAATCTTTTTTATTAACTGTTACTTCCTCTTGGTCTTTGGTGAATACTTTATTTAACATCACTCAAAAGGCATAATTATATAAGACCACAGGACAAAATCCAAGTGAAGTTTTAGATTAAAAAGTAAAAGAATTTACCTTAACACCTAGTAATTATCAATTTAGCAGTATATAGTTATATTTTTAGAAATTATATTGATAGAAATATGATATTTTTTTCTATATATGAAGACAATACATTTTTGTGAAGCTTTATCACCTTTGTTTTATTTTTTTATTCCTCTATTATTGTACATTTTTTTCCTTCTCCTTTTTACCCTGTTCCCCAGTCCACTTTGCAATGTACCTCTTGTTCCAGATTATTATCATATGTATAATATCTAATAATATATTCTTTTTGGATTGTTCTTATCTGCTCAAATGCAGTGTTTTTATTTATCCACTCTTTTCCTATTATTCTCTTTCAAACACCCTTTGTCAGTTCTATTTTATAATAGCAGTGTTATACAGTATTTGTCCTTTTGTGACTGAGGTATTTCACTCAGTATAATCTCTTCGCGGTTCACCCATGCTCTATAATGTTTTACAAGTTCATTGTTTTTCAATGCTGTGTTATATTCCATGGTGTGAATATGCCATAGTTCTAGTAATATGTTGATGGGCTCTTGGTTGCTTCCTTCTCTTTGCTATTGTGAATGATGCAGCAACAAAAATTGGTGTGTATATATCTGGTTTACTTGTGACTCTGGTTTCTTTAGCATATATTTTCAGTTGTGGAATTGTTGGGTCAAATGGTATTTCTTTTTCTAACTTTCTGAGAAAGTGCCAGACCACCTTTCAAGTTGTTGTACCATTTTACACTCCCACCAATAATGAATAAAAGTACCAATCTGTCAACAATTTAGTCAGAATTTTTTGTTTGCTGCTCTCTTGAACTTTGCTATTATTCCTGAGGTGAGATATCTCATTCTTGTTTTGAGTTACTGATAACTAGGGATTCTGTTATATGTTAGTTTACCCTCTGAATGTCTTCTCTGATAAAGTGTCAATTCATATTTTGTGTCTCTTTTGTGATTTGGTTGTTTACCTTTTCTTTCTGTGGTGGTGGAGTATTCTATACATTTTAG
>NW_006399783.1:3100608-3101946 GCF_000299155.1 Elephantulus edwardii | reverse complement strand
GGAATGAGTGCATTTGAGATGACTAGGTTGGCACAGGATAGAACGGCATTTAGAGCTCTTGTACATTGGGTCGCTATGAGTTGCAAGCAACTCGATGGCACATAACAACAACCACAATAGAGATTTGGTTCTTAGAAAGTGTCATTCATATAGTTTATTCTCATCTGGTTATAGGTTTTTAATTAGGCTTGTAAATCTGCTCATGCCATGGTCATGCCATAGATTAGGGATTCTAGATTTGTGCCTAGCTTTTTTTTCTGATGACTTTTTTAATCTTTGGCTTAACTCCTAGGTCCCTAATCCACTTTGAGCTGTTTGTTTTGTTTTGGGTTTTTTTGTTTTGTTTTGTTTTTCTGTATAGGTCATACTGAGGTTTTCGGCAGATGGTATTCTAATTTTGCCAACACCATTTTTAAAAGAAGTAGTCTTTAGTGGCAAGAAGCTGCATTGCAATCCCAGAGGTACGGGTTTCAAATCCACCAGATGCTCTGCCGGAAAAGAAGGGGCAATCTCCTCCTGTACCAGTCGAACCCGATTTGATGGTACACATACAAAAAATAATAAAATTTTTTTTAAAAAAAACAAGCAGTCTTTTATCCACCTAACTGATTAAGTCTTCTTGTCAAAGATCAGTTGACCATAGGTAGCTGAGCTTGTTTCACAGTGCTCCGTTCTATACCACTGATCTATGTATCTGACGCTCTACCAGTACCACTTGTCTTACCCACCATGTCTGTGTAGTAGGATTTGAGATCTGAGAGAGGGATGCCTCCTACCTTATTTTTCTTTTCCAAAAGTGTTTTATTTATTCAGATTTGTTTCCATTACAGATAAAATTGGAAGTTGCCTTTTCCATCTTGTTGAAGAATGACATTTGTATTGGCATGAAATTGAAATTGTAGATTGCCTTTGGTAGAATTGTCATATTCACAGTATTTAATCTTCCTATCCATGAACATAGTATATTCCTCCACTTCTCTAAGTCTCTTTTTGTTTCTTGATGTAAAGTTTGTAGTTTTCTTTGTGTGGATATTTTGTGTCTCTAGTTGTATTTGTTCCCAAGTATTTACTCTTGGGATGTGTTGTTGTTATTGTTGTTGTTGTTGTTGTTGTCAAAAGCTGTCAAGTTGCCTGCATCTCAGTAACCCTATGCACTACAGTTCTGAAGCCTGCCTTCTCCTGAGCCAGTCTCACTGATTCCAACACACCTAACTATATTACCCCAATTACTATGTCAAACTGTCTTATCTTGGATCTTCCTCTCCTGCACTGTCCCTCTGACTTTCCAAGTATGTTCTACTTCGTCAAGGACTAATCCCTCCTCGCCACATGCCCAAA
>NW_006399783.1:3094844-3097548 GCF_000299155.1 Elephantulus edwardii | reverse complement strand
ACTCTTCTTTTTTTTCTATAATTATATTTTATTAATTTTCATAAACATTTACAGAGATTTTGGGTTTCCATTCATTCATTGTTGCAACTACCACTCTTCTGACTTGACCAACTACTTCTGTTTTCTCTCTGAGTCTTTAGGGTTTTCTAAGTATACTATAATATCTTCTGTATATAGAGAGAGTTTTATCTCTTCTTTGAAAATTTGGATACTTCTTATTTCCTTGTCTTATCTTAATATCCTTGATAAGTTTCCCAATACAACATTGAATAGGAGAGGTGATGATAGAGATCCTTGCCTATTTCCTGTTCTCAAGGGGAGTATTTTTAATTTCTTTCCATTGAGAATTATGTTGACTCCTGGTTATGTGTATATACTTTTCACTATGTGAAGGAAATCCCCTTCTAGTCCTTTTCTGTTGAGTAATCCGGAAGGGCTTTTGCATTTTGCCCAAAGTCTTTTCTGCATCAATTGATAGGATCATGTGGTTCTTGTTCTTTGCTTTGTTAATGTGATAAATTACATGAATTGTTTCTCTTGTGTGAAATCATCCTTGTGTAACTATTATACACTTGGCCATGATGAATTCTTTTTCGGATGTACTATTGGATCCTGTTGACCAGGATTTTATGAGTATTTTTTTATTTATGTTCATGAGAGATATTGGTCTATAGTTTTCTATTTGGTAGTGTCTTTACTTGATTTTGGTATGAAGGACATGTTGGCTTCATAGTGTGAGTTTGGATGTACTCTATAATTTTCTATTTTCTGAAATGCTTTATGAGAATTGGAGACAGCTCTTCTCTGAATGTTTAATAAAATTCAGTAGAGAAATCATCTGATCCAGCACTCTTCTTTTCATTAGAAGTGGTTTTATAACCTGCTCCATTTCTTCTTTTGTAATGAGTTGGTTCAGGTGTTTTACTTCAGTCTGTGTCAATTTGGATGGGTTTTGAGTTTTTAAGTATTCATCAATTTCCTATAGGTTTTCGTATTTCTTTGAGTATAATTTTTCATAATATTCCATTGTTGACCTTTTTATTTCATTTGTTTCTGTTGTGACATTTCTCCTTTCATGTCTTATTTGTGCTTTTTGTGTCTTTCTTTCATTTCCTTTGCTAGCTTTTCTAATGTTTTGTCAATTTTATTGACTTTTCAAAAGAACCAACTCCTGATCTTGTTGATAGTTTTAATTATTTTTCTGTTTTCTATTTTATTTACTTTTGGCCTAATTTTTAGAATTTTCTTTCTTTTAGTAATTATTGAGTTTTCTTGCTGTTCTTTTTCGACTTGTTGGAGATGTTAAGTTAAATAATCAATTATAATTTTCTCTTCAATTTGATGTGTTTGCTTTTTGCTATGAATTGACCTAATATCCTAGAGATTTTAGTGTGTTTTCATTCTCATTTGTTTCAAGAAAATTTTTAATTTCTTTTTATTTCTTCTATTATCCACACATTTTAAAATAGGGTGTTGCTCAGTTTCCAAATGTATTGTCATTTCTCTATTATCATCTTGTTGTTTGTTTTTATTTTTATAGCATTTTGGTCTGAAAAATGTTTTATATTATTTCTATTTTTTTAATTTATTGAGGCTTACTTTGTGAACTAAAATATGATCTGTTCTGGAGAATGTTCCATGTGCACTGGAGAAGAATGTATACTGAGCTTTTCTTGGGTGCATTAGCTTTTATATATCCCTGAAATTGAGTTGGTTGATTGTGTGGTTTAATACTTCAGCATGTTTGTTGAGTTTCTTTTTCTCTGGTATACATTTTCTTAAGAGTAGTGTATTCAAGTCTCCTACTATTATTGTAATGCTGCCTTTTTCTAAGTTTTTCAATTGTCTTAGTGTTTGCTTTGTTGTATTTGCACATCTAGCATTTGGTGCATAGATACTTATGCTTATTTCTCTTGTTCTATTGACTCTTTAAGCATTATATAGTATTCTTCTATGTCATTTTAAATGATTTTTATGCTGAAATATCTTTAATCAGAGAATTAACAGTGCTACTCCTTCTTTTTCTGGGTACTATTTACTTGGTGTATTTTTTCCACTCTTTGATTTTTAATCTATCTTTATCGTCACTTTTCAAATGTGTCTCCTGTAGTTAGCATATTCATGTCTGGGTTTATGGTGGATTTTGTTGTAGTTGTTGTTGTTTTGTTTTAAATCTGCTAATTTTTTTGTCTCAGTGGTACATTTAAACCACTCACATTCAGTTTAATTATTGAGAGGAAAGTTTTTATTATTATAATTTTGTTGCGTTCTTTTTGTATTGTTGCTGGTTACTTAGATCCATTCTCCTTTCTGCAGCATTTCAGCGAGAAGAAATTTATTAAATATTTCCTGAAGTGTTGGTCTTGTTTATACAAACTTTCTTAGCTTTTATTTTTCCCCGAGAATATCTTGATCTTTCTATTATATTTGCTGGGCACTTTTGCTGAGTATAGATTCTTGGTTGCCAGCTGTGTTCTATGAGTGTTTGATGCATGATGTTCCTCTGTCTTCCTGTTTGCATGGTGTCTGTTCAGAAATTGGCACTTAATCTTATTTGCTACCCTTTATAGGTTACTTTTCGTTTATCTGTAGCTGCTTTAAGAATTCTCTCCTTGTCTTTGATTCTGGCAAATTTGATTATGATATGCCTTGGAGCTTTTTATTGTGTGTGTTTTAAAATATCTATTCTATATGGTATTTGCTT
>NW_006399783.1:3092140-3094239 GCF_000299155.1 Elephantulus edwardii | reverse complement strand
CTGAGGTTCCAGCAAATCGTTGGTCTGATGACCTTGGCTGGGGAGCTCACTGCTCTAGAAAAGCAAATTTCTAAATTTCTCTCAGGTCTGTGTCCTCATGGGAGGATTTACTTCACTTGAAGGCAGAACAGATCATCTGGGAGGCTGGGCTCTATGAGGAGAAATGTGGCATCAGGATTGGTGGAAGATCTATCAACAATCTACATTATGCAGATGACACAACCCTGCTTGCTGAAACTGAGGAGGACCCGAAGCACTTGCTGTTGAAGGTCAGGGACTGCAGCCTACAATATGGATTGAAGCTCAATGTCAAGAAGACAAAGATTCTCACTACTGGACCAGGATTGATGGTGAAGAGATTGAGATTGTTCACAGCTTTAGTTTGCTTGGCTCCATAGTCAACAGTCTTGGCAACAGTAACCAGGAAATTAAAAGATATTGCCATGGGAAATTCTACTGTTAGGGACCTCTCCAAAGTACTGAAAAGCAATGGTGTCTCTCTGGAGACTAAGGTGTGTCATGGTCTTTTCAATCACTTGTTATGCATCAGAGAGCTGAACAATGACCAGGGAGGATAGAAGGAGAATTGATGCTTTTGGTGTTGGAGAAGAGTGCTGAGAGTTCCATGGACTGCTAAGAAAACAAACAGATTCATCCTGGAGAGGGTTAAACCGGGCTGCTCCTTGGAGGCAAGGATTCTGAGGTTTCGTCTGACATACTTTGGTCATGTTGTAAGGAGGGATTGGTCCTTGGAGAGGGACATCATGCTTGGGAGGGTGGAGGGCAGGTGCAGGAGGCGAAGGCCCTCTGGGAGATGGATTGATATAGTGACTGGGGCAATCGGGATGAGTATGTTGGAGACAAGAAGATTGGCACAGGACAGAGCAGAGTTTAGAGCTGTTGTACATAGGGGTTGCTATGAGTTGTAAGCGACTCAATGGCACATAACAACAACACAACAACAGTAGGAAATGGGAGGGCAATACACCCTGCCTTTGATCCTTCCTTTCTGGTCATGTGGGAAAATTTTGCTGGGTCTAGGGAAGGACTGCTAGCAGAACAAACAAGTTTACTCTGGAGAGAGTGAAGCCAGGCTGCTTCTTGGAGGCAAGAATTCTGAAGCTTCATCTGACATATTTTGGACGTGTTGTAAGACAAGATTAGTCCTTGGAGAGGGACATCATGCTTGCGAGGGTAGAGGGACAGCACAGGAGAGGAAAACCCTCAATGAGATGGATTTATTCAGTCACTGGGGTAATGGGGATAGGTGTGTTGGAGACAATAAGATTGGCAAGGGATAGAGCAGAGTTTAGGGCTATGATACATAGAGTCGGTATGAGTCACAGGCAACACGACAGCACACAACAACAACAGGTGAGGTAACTCAATGGCACTTAAAAACCATAACATACTATCACATGTTTCTAAGCAGGATTGGCATCCACTTCCTAAATATCATGCCTCTGGAAACTCTATGAACTCTGAAAATGTTGATAGTTGTAGAGGGGCTTCAGGTCTTTTGTTCATAGGGTCACTGTGAGTCGTGTTCCACTCAGAGGCAATCAACAACAACAGGGAAGGGAATACTTTAAGGCACCACTTCATAGAAACTAATAATGAGTTTTTATTATTTTTTTTGTTTTGTATGTGTTTTTAATAAAAACTCTATCACTTTCACTATAATTAATGCAGATATTAAAAAAATGAACTGTATTAGAGAAAGCTGCTGTCAGAAACCTCTTCAGAGTCCTGAAGAGCAGGGATGTTAAGAAATTCATGTGAAATCCTATTCAGGCCATGGTCTGTGTAACTACTCATTATGCATTAGAGAGCTGGCCAATGACCAAGGATGACAGAAGAAGAATCAAGGCCTGTGAGTTGTGGTGCTGGGGAAGAGTTTTGAACATATTATGGACTACCAAGTGAACAAACAGATTTGTCCTACAGAGGGTGAAACCAAGGTGCTCCTTGGAGGCAAATTCTTGAAACTCTGTCTTACATATTTTGGTCATGTAGCCAGGAGGGGCCAATCTTTGGAGAAGAAGTTCATGCTTGGATGGGTCAAGGGACAGTGCAGGAGAAGAAGATCCCAGATAAGA
>NW_006399783.1:3087791-3089840 GCF_000299155.1 Elephantulus edwardii | reverse complement strand
TGAAATAAGTCTTTCGACATGGCCTCATGGCCTCTTCTGTAAAATGGATCACTTGAATAACTATTTTTAAAGTTCAAAGACTTAGAGTTCATAGTTGTAAAATTCACAACTGTTTTTGCACCAGAATTTCCTTGTTCACATAAAAAAAAATCCAACCTTTTTTTTTCCTTATACTGTTTCCACCAATATTTTACACAATATTTTACCAATATTTTAAACAATATTTTCCACCAATATATTACACTAAACCAAAAATTTTAGTGTAATATAAATTCCAGCTGGGTTTATCTTGCAAATCATATGTATAGAAAGATGTATTTTCTATAGGAAAAACTTGATTTCCCAATTTCCTGTATGATCTTATAGGAGTAACATTACCCTAAATACATTTGATATCAGGTTCTGTTTCTTTTGAGTGTATTGATCAATTCAATGTGAAGAACATGTTGCCTTAACTCTGTGATGCTGACTTATGTTTTGTATTCATCCATCTCTTGAGTTCTCATCCAAAGATCCAACCTTACCTAAGTTCTTCATAGGACAACTTTAATGCAGTTTTAAGCTTATACGATGGAAGAATGGATTATACTGAATTAACCAAGACAACTTGAAATCATATTAAGGATATATTTAAAAAACAAAACAAAACTATGAATTAATCTATTTGCCATCATCATTTTTAGTCTTCCTTCTTCTTCCCTATTTACTCATTCACTTACTGAAGTTGCCATCTTTTTCTTAGGGAAGCCTCTGGTGGATTCAAACTATCTAACAAGGGCAGCCTTTGAGTGAGCCATGCAACTCACCACTGTCTACATCACCAGAGCTCCTTTCCTCTCTCCTAGATCATTTATAATGCAGACAGAAGTTTATTTATCATTCTAATGCATCTCTCACTAAGCAAAGCTTTGATAACTCACTATAAGTGATTTTTCACATGTTTTGTTAAACGTAACTTTTTATCTAACATGAATTTTACTGTATCAGGTTTGGAAATTAAAATTTGGCAATGGCATTTCAGACAAGTGTCTCATGACTGAAGTTTACAGAATACTACAAGGCCTTTACAAGAAAGAGTCTCATAGCCCAAACACAAAATGAACAAAAGACCTAACACAAAAGAGGACATTTCTATAATCATGAAACATATGGGGAAATATTAAAAATCACTAGCAATCAGAGAGGGGGTGAGGGAAATTTAAAGAATTTGTTTGGATTTGTATTCGAATTTTGTAAATAAACTAGTAGAGAAAAAACCCAAACCCCCCAAACAAACAAACAAACAGAAAAACCCTCAACAACCGTGAGATACCATCTCATTTCGGCAACAATTGCAAAGTTTAACAACTCAGAAAGCAGTAATTGTTGGAGAGGATGTGCTGTTGGGTCCTTTGCTGGTTGAATTGTAAATTGATACAACCACTATGGAAGGCAGTGTAGTGTGTCAAAAAGCTGAACATAGAAAGTCTATATGACCCAACTAGTATATTGCTAAGAATATATTCGAAAGAAATCAGAACTGAGATATGAATGGGCATAAGTATGCCTGTATACAATGGACTGCCAAGAAAATTAAGAGATCTGTCCTGAAGAGAGTGAAATCAAGCAGCTTCTCGGAGGCAAAGATTTTGAGACTCCATCTCACTTACTTTTGGCATGTCACAGGAAACGTGCTTGGAAGGGTCTTGGGACAGTGCAGGAAAGGAAGACACCCAGATGAGATGTATTAACACAATAATTGTATGAGAGACTGTGAGACTGGTTCAGGATAGAGCAGGGTTTAGCAGGTTTATTGTACATAGGATTGCTATGAGTCATAATCTACGTGATGACACATAACAACAACAGCATTCATAGTAGCATTATTAACAATAGCAAGAAAATAGAAACAATCCAAATGTCCATCAACAAACTAAGAGATTGAGAAATTGAGGTACAACCACACAATGGAATATTGTGCAGTATTAAGGAAAAGAAATTGTAAAATACTATATAACATAGTGAGTCTAGAGAGCATTATACCTAGTGAAATAACTCAGTGACACAAGG
>NW_006399783.1:3082800-3086631 GCF_000299155.1 Elephantulus edwardii | reverse complement strand
CAGGTTTGTCCTGGAGAGGGTGAAGCCGGAATGCTCCTTGGAGTCAAGGATTCTGAAGTTTCATCTGACATACTTTGGGCATGTTGCAAGGAGGGACCAGCCTTTGGAAAGGGACATCATATTTGGGAGAGTGGAGGGACAGCACAGGAGAGGAAGACCTTCGATGAGATGGATTGATTCAGTGATTTGTGTAATGGGAGTAGATGTGTCGGAGACAATGAGCTTGGCACAGGATAGAGCAGAGTTTAGTGCTCTTGTACACAGGGTCAGTATGAGTCACAAGTGACTCGACGGCACATAAAAGCAACAACAACTTAATTTTAGCTGTTATAGTGAGACAGTCACAAAATACCTCATTTACTGAAAGTGATCGTGTTTCTTCATTTGTCTTACTTTTTTTACCTTTTACAAGAGTATACAGGAAGGTTATGATTACATTCGTATAAAACAAGTAAAACAAGAAAGGAGCAACACGAATCATCTCACCTCATAGATCTCTGTGTATGTGTATTCATGGATGTATATTTTATCCTAGCAAAACACATTTAAGATTTGAAACATCCACTGATTTTTTTTCTTTCCACATCATGTTCATTTTCTTTCTCTCTTACTTTTCAGGGACAACTCTCCTTATTCAGATCAATAATGCTTTTGGAAAATTATGAACTTTGATAAATGACGATAGTTATAAAAAGGCTTCAGACTTGACTGGATGCCAATCAGCAACAACACAAAAATTTAAATTTTAGCAGACGTGGACATGACGGTCTCAGTACACTTAATTTAGGTTCCAGAAAAGCTATGGGAGCATTTTTGTTTTGGCTGCTTTCAGTAACTATTTCCATTTTACTGCCACTCTCATTACTGTCTCTAAGATAATTTATCTTCACTTATGTTTGATCAACTTTTGGTAAGTACTCATCTCTTTCTCCTCCAGATCCTGCCCCACCTCTTGCTTTCCTGGAAAGTAGTTAAGAATCTGCAATAAATAATTAAATGCAAAAAGAAATGTATCAATTTTTTTATTTTAATGAGACAAGTATATAACTGTGTTTATAAAATTTCAGTCTTTAACCACTAGAATAGTCTCCATATTTAAATAAAAATCACAAAGATTGTTGGCTAACCTAAGGGTTTCTTTGGATTTTAGTGGGGAAGAAGTGAAAGGCATGTTGTTGCTGTTGTTGTTTTGTGGCATTGATTCCCCCTCAACAATGGTTTTGAACTCTGCCCTACCATGAGTCATTCTCACTGGCTCTGACACACCTAATATCATTGCCCCAATCACAATGTCAATCCATCTCATCTAGGGGTCTTCCTCTCCTGTACAGTCCCTCCAACCTTCAGGTATGTACATACATACATACATATGTACACACATACATACATTAGTACATTTATAGTAACACTGATAATCAAGTGTTTAAGCAAAAGCTATGTATGGGTTCCAACTCTAGGGTACACAACAAAAACATACAGAAGTTTAGAAAAATTGGAGAAGGGCATTTTGATATTCAAGGATGATTCTCCTCTCCTCCCCCTTAAGAAGCAAGAGTTACCTGAGATGCTTAAGATCTAAATAACATACTGGAAAGTGTAATGTGTTTTGTTTTTTTTTTAGTGTGAGAAAAGTGTTAAGAGAGTGTATCTGGGCCCAAAGCAAGTTGTTATCGTCAAAGGTAACAACAGGTTACTATTTACTGATGTTTACAGCTCCAAATCACTGCTTTGCGTCTTTCAAAATTGCCAAATAGCAGAGCAGCAATGCAAGTTCAATGCTCAAAAATACCAACTCTTCCCTTCTATCCTCAAAGCCAGCCTATAAACTTTTTCAAAGCTATCTTTCATGAGTTCATTTGGGTCAGCTCCATAACCACTAAATCTAAAGAAGAGTTTTCTTTATTCCATTAGTACTACAGTCAACAAGGTACTCCTTTAATCAGGGGTGGGTGGTTTGTGTGTGTATGTGTGTGGTTTTTGTGTGTATGTGTCCTCAAACTTAGTAATATTTGTACTCTCTTTACAAAATGTCCTCTATTCTTTCTCAAGATTCTAATATTTAGACCATCATTACTTAACCTAAAATGAAAGAAAAACCCCTAAATTTAGAATTTTGACAGATTTTTTCCTTTTTATAGCATTTAAAATTGACATTGCTTACAAATTTATATTTCTCTCTAATTCTTGTTTTCAAAAGTGAAAATGATTAAATACAAAAAGGTTTTTATGCAAAGAATAGGACACATAAGAAGAGAAACATTATAAATGGAAAAATAATATACACAAATTAAGAGAGAAATGTTTAAAACATGGATTATGAGATATTTTTGTTGTTTCTTCTTTTAAAAAATTTAATAAGACATATTCTCAAGTCATTAAATATATATCGTTTAACCGTGATAGTTATTGCATAGCAATGAAAAGAACGTGTTGGGCTGTTGTTTTTTGGTTGGTTTTTTTTCTTTCTTCTTTATTTATTTTGGAAGTGTAAGATAAGCACTTTGGAGGCGGAACTGTGATCCAAATAAGTCCACATCTTTCTGCCATCCCCCATTTTTACCTGTAATAGTCTATGCTTTCTAGCTAATCATGCATTTCTATCACTCAATATCTCTTTCATATGAATGTTCTTCTTTAGAAATACAGGTTGTCCAGTTTCTATCTATACATTGGATTTATGATGGTTTCACCTCATGTATGTAATTCCTTGTACCTTATAATAAATCGTATGCTTTCCTTCTCTGCCCTGTATTTTTCATTATTTAAGTGATTTCAATCATTTTTATGTGTGAGTCACATAAACAGACTATGGAGTTTATCTTGAATATGATTTTCCTAGCCATAAATTCTGATTTGACCATGTGCACAGGCAGGAATGCATGAATAGGGTGAGTTAGTGTATCCGAAAGGGGATTATCTATCTACCAGTCCACCAAAGGATGACTAGTCTCAACAACCACAAGGAGAATGGTTAGTCTCACCGTTACACTGATCCAGGAGCAAAGGGGATCTTTTTCACCAGTGAAAAAAAAGGAGAAGCAGCAAGAAGATGTAGGTTTCCCTTCAGGACCAGATATTCTTGCTCCAGCTACATCTATGGCAGCAGCAACCATAGCTGAAGCAGAGGACTAGAGATACTTAACGTGAAATGGAGCTGGGTGTTATAGTCCCCACCTCATGACAGAACCAGAGCTAAGCTAAGAGCCTTTCCCAAATTCATTGGACATTTTAGGGTGGGAGAGTAGGGGAATAAACAGTATTGGCAGGACCGAGAACTCTGTAACACTGATCTAAAACTGTGAGGCTCAAGGTTGAGGTGCCTGTGTGCACAATTTGAAAGCTATCTTAACTATATTCTCTATTAATCTGGATTATAACATTTTAAGTCACCTATATGGTTTTATGTGGTCTGTGAGCTGTTGCATCATATTTTTCAATCAGCAAAGCAGTATCTGTCTGTTTCATTGAGTATGCAAGGATATCTGACTGGATGGATTAAAAAAAAAATTTGTGGCTAACCTTGAGAAGAATGGGAGTCACAGAACATCTGATTATGCTCATGCAAAACCTATATTTGGACCAGAAAGCAGTCATCAGAACATAGCAATGAAAAACTACTTAGCTAAAAATCAGAAAAGAAGTACATTAGGGATACATCCTGTCTCCATACCTTTTAATTTGTATGTTGTTGTTGTTGTTGTTATGTGCCGTCAAGTCAGCCCTAAACTCTGCCCCATCCTGTGCCAATCTCACCATCACTGACACACCTACCCCCATTACACCAGTCACCAAATCAATCCATTTCATCAAGGGTCTTCCTCTCCTGTGCTG
>NW_006399783.1:3078782-3081120 GCF_000299155.1 Elephantulus edwardii | reverse complement strand
AACCAACTTTTGCAGTCAGAGATTGATTGAACATGCATTAATAATAATGAATGACTAGAATACAAAAATTGGGAACAAAGAAGAAGGATCAATAGTTGGAAAACATGATCTTGGTGACAGAAATGAAGCTGGAGACAGAATGATTGAATTTTGCACAATCAATGATTTACTCATTTCTAATACATTTTTTATAAGAAACATAAATGCAGATTATGCACAGGGATTTCATTTCATGGTATGCATATGAATCAGATTGATTACATCTGTGGAAAGAACCACTGGAGAAGCTCAAAATCAGCTGTGAAAACTATGCCTGATACTGATTGTGGAACAGACCACCAACTACTCATATGCGAGTTCAAGCTGAAACTAAGGAAAATTAAATCAAATCCCTGGTAACCAAAATATAACCTTGAGTCTATCCCACCTGAATTTCAAAACCATTTCAGGAACAGGTTTGAGGCCCTGAACACTAATGAGAGAAGACCAGATGGGACGATATAAAGTATATCATCCAGGAAGAGTGTAAATGGTCATAAACACAGAGGAGGAAGATAAGACCAAGACAGATGTCAGAAGAGACTCTGAATATTACACAAGAGTGCTGAAAAGCCAAAGCAGAGGGAAGAATTCAAGATATTAAAGAGCTGAACAGAAGATTTCAAAAGGCTGCACGGGAAGACAAATAAAAGTATTATAATGAAATATGCAAGGAACTGGAGTCAGAAAATCAAAAGGGCGCAACTTGCTCAGTATTTCTTAAGCTGATGGAACTGAAGAACAAATTCAAACCATGAGTTGCAATACTTAAGGATGCTTTGGGCTGAATCTTAAATGTTCCAGGAAGTATTAAAAGAAGATGGGAAAAGTATACAGAATCATTGTACACAAAGAAATTAGCAGACAGAAGAATTTCATGGAACAACATGTGAGCAAGAGCCTATGGGGATGATGGAAGAAGTTCAAGCTACATTCAATGAATTTGCAAAAAATAAGGCCCCAGGAATTGATGGTATACTAACTGACATATTTCAACTAGCAGATGCTGCCCTAGATGTGCTCTCCAATTTGGGCAAAGAAATTTGGAGGACAACCACCTGGCCAACTGACTAGAAGATCTATATTTGTTTCCTTTGCAAAGAAAATTGATCCATCAGAGTGTGGAAATTATCAAACAATATCATTCATATCACGTGAAAGTAAGATTCTGCTGAAGATTATCCAAAAACCACTGGAACAGCACATCAACAGAAAACTGCAACAAGTGAAGGCTGGCTTTAGAAGGGGTCATGGTACTAGCGATATTGTAGCTAATAATAAATGGATCATGGCTGAAAGCAATGAGTCCCAGAAAAATGTCTATCTGTGTTTCATTGATTATGGAAAGGTGTTTGTGTGAATAACAACAAGCTATGGCTAACTCTGAGAAGAATGAGAATCCCAGAACACTTGATCATGCTAATGCAAAATCTATGCTTTGACCAGGAGTGAGTCTTCAGAACAGAGCAAGGAAACACTGCATTGTTCAAAACTGGGAAGTGTGTATGCCAGTGATGTGTCCTATCTCCATATCTTTTCAGTCAATATGCAGATCAGATTATCCAAGACTCTGGGCTGTATGAGGAGAAATGAGGCATTAGGATTGGAGGAAGATTCACCAACAATCTGTGTCATGCAGATAACACAACCCTGCTTTCTTAAACTGAGGAGGATATTAAGCACTTGCTGCAGAAGGTCAAGGGCTGAAGCCTTCAATATGGATTGAAGCTCAATATCAAGAAAATAAAGATTCTCATCCTGAGCCAATTGGCAGCATCATGATAGATGGTGAAGAGACTGAGATTGTTAACAGATTTAGCTTGCTTGACTCCACAATCAACACTCTTGGCACTAGAAGCCATGAAATTAAAAGATGTATTGTGATAGGAAAGTCTGCTGTCAGAGACCTCTCCAAAGTACTGAAGAGAAATGATGTAAGTCTGGAGACTAAGGTGGGCCTGATACAAGCCATGATCTTTGCAATCACTTCCTATGTGTCAGAGAGCTGGACACCGAATAGGGAGGATAGAAGGAGAATTGATGCTTTTGAGCTGTAGTGCTGAAAAAGTGAAATGAATATACCAAGGACTGCTAAAAGAATGAACAGGTTTGTCCTAGAGTGGGTGAAACCAAGCTGCTCCTTGTAGGCAAGGATTCTGAAGCTTTATCTGACATAATTTGGACATACATCCTTTGGTGAGAGATGTCATGCTTAGGAAGGTGAAGTACGGTGCAGGAGAGGAATACCCTCTATAAGATGGATTGATTCAGTGATTGGGATAATGGGGGTGGGTGTGTC
>NW_006399783.1:3075931-3077710 GCF_000299155.1 Elephantulus edwardii | reverse complement strand
TACAAGAAAATCACTTTATAATTAACTTTGAAATCTTGATTTTTTGTTTTTGTATAAGAAATTAATTTAAAGTAGATGATGATCCAGAATTTAAATGAAAGGTCACCTGGAAGATAGGCAGCATTCTGTGAGGACTCACCCTTGGGGAAGCATCCCAATGATGCAGTCAATCAGAAGAGAGCACACCACCAGCCACTTTATGCTTTAATGCTAGCAATGAAGAAGCTCACTTAACGGGTCCTGGTCAGCTCCATACATGGAAAGGCACAGAAGGCATCTGATTAATGTCCTCTACAGGGAGCTGACAATCGAATAGAGAGAGAGAGAGAGAGAGAGAGAGAGCTGACCACAGAATAGATCAACTTACATCCTTCCACCTTTACATAAAACCTTTGTTGTAACTTTCCCCACATGTCACTTCCTATTCCCACATTCTCCCTCTGGCCTGGGGGTGCAGAACCCTTCTGAGAGCTGATAATAATTTCTTTTGTTTGTTTTAGTTCATCTGGTTCTTTTTGTTTGTTTTTGCTGTTTGTTGTTTTTTTTTTAACCTCACAATAAGCAATCAGAGTAACACAATGAAATATATATTGACTGACCCCCACAGGTCATTTTTAAAAATTAATTTTCCTATAGTAAAAATCTCACCGGAATGAATGGGGATTTTCATTATGGCCATTGGCTGTGGGTTTTTTTTTTTGTTTTCTTTTTTTTCTTTTGTTAATCAATAAGTGAAAGAATTACTGAAATACATGGGTATTACAATGACTTTTTCAAGGGATAGATGAAGACAAAAGGAATACATGGTTCTTACAATCATACTTTTGTTTCAAAGAACTGAAAATGTTTTATTAGAGTATTATATGTTAATACAAAAGTGGGTGTCAAACCATTGACTTGTTACTTATTTTCAGTTGAGTTTGTCAGTTGCATGAATTTATGGCAAGGGCTCTCTTTTCACAGTAAAAAATGTAGATTAATTAATTTTAAAATCATTGGGAAGCTCTAGTGATCTAGTGGCAAGAAAGAAACTGCACTTCAATCCCAGAGGTACGAGGTTCGAATCCACCAGGTGCTTTGCTGGAGAAGGAGGGGCAATCTCTTCCTGTACCAGTCTGACCTGATTTGATGGTACACACACATACAAAAATAATAAAATTGAAAAAAAATTAAAAATCCCATCAACACATGAATGGACAGAACAACTATGGTACATTCACACATTGGAATATTACGCAGCACTGGAAAATCATGAACTCTTAAAACATTGTTTAATATGAGTAAGCCTGTAGGACATTATGGTGAGTGAAATATCTCAGTCACAAAAAAGACAAACAACGGCATAACACTGCTGTTATAAAATAAGACTATCTTTTGACCGCAGATACCTGGGTCTATCTTGGAGTTCTCAATTCTGTTCCACTGATCTATGTGCCTGTTATTGTAGCAGTACCATGCTATTTGGTTACTACCACTGTGTAGTAGGTTTTGAGGTCAGGGAGTGCTATACTTCCCACTTCATTTTTGTTATTCAGTAGTATTTTGCTTATTCAAAGTCTCTTGCCTCTCCAAATAAACTTAATAATTTCCCTTTCGATCTCCTTGAAAAATGAATTTGGTATCTGTATTGGAATTGCATTAAATATTTAGATTGCTTTTGGTAGATTGTCATGGAGAAATGACAATCTCTTCATTCAATGGTGCTGGCAAAACTGGACTGTATGAGGAGGAATGTGGCATCAGGATCAGTGGAAGATTCATCAACAACCTGCAGATGAC
>NW_006399783.1:3027668-3075631 GCF_000299155.1 Elephantulus edwardii | reverse complement strand
GAGCTGGACAGTGACTAGGGATGATAGAAGGATAACTGATGATGCCTTTGAGCTGTCGTGCGGAGAAGAGTGTTGAATACACCATGGACTGCTAGGAGAACAAACAGGTTTGTCCTGGAGAGGATGAAGCCAGGCTGCTCCTTGGAGGCAAGGATTCTGAAGCTTCGTCTGACATACTTTGGGCATGTTGCAAGGAAGGACCAGTCCCTAGAAAGGGACATCATGTTTGGCAGAGTGGAGGGAAAGCTCAAGAGAGGAAGACCCTCAATGAAATGGATAGATTCCGTGATGGAGGTAATGGAAGAGGTATGTTGGAGACAATGAGGTTGGCACAGGATAGTGCAGGGTTTAATGCTTTTATACATCGGGTCACTATGAGTTGCAAGCGATTCAACGGCAACAAAAGCCACTTACAGAAAGCTAAAACAAGATCAATGAATCACACCGTACACAAAAATCACACAAGGTGTATAAGAGAATTGGGAGGAAAGCCCCAAACCATAAAGTTCATAAGAGACAAATAGGGATCAAGCTTAGAAGCCCTAGTCGATGGTATAAAGGGACTGCCAAATACAGCTAGAAATGTACAATATGAAGAGGATAAAATTGTTGAATGGGACCTTGTAAAGATTAAATCCCTGTGTTCATCAAAACATTTTCCCAACAGGGTGAGAAGGAGACCTACTGTCTGGGAACAAACATTTGGCAATACCATTTCAGACAACCATCACATGATGAAGTTTATAGAATACTCCCAGGACTCCACAAGAAAAAGACTGATAACTCAATTACAAAGTGGGCAAAAGACAAAGAAAAAAACTTCACAGAGGAAGATCTTCAAATGGCCAACAGACATACGAATAAATGCCCAAATCTCTGGCAATTAGAGTGATGCAAATCAAAACCATAATGAGATACCATTACTGCAGTAGCAGTGGCAAAATTTAACAGGAAAAGGAGTAATAAATGGTGGAAAGGATGCAGTGCAATAGGAACTCTTACATTGTTGGTGGGATTGTACAATGATGCAACCAGTCTGGAAGCCAGTTTGGCACTTCCTCAAAAAGCTAAGCATAGAAATTCCATATGATACAGCTATTCCATTGCTTGAAATATACCTCAAGAAAATTAGAACTGAGTCTCAAATGAAAATTTGTACACCAGTGTTCATAGCAGCATTATTCACCATCACAAGAACATGGAAACAGCTCATATGTCCAACCACAAGTGAATGGATTGAGAAATTGTGGTACATTCATACAATGGAATATTACACAGTGTGCATGGACAATGATTTTATAAATTACTACCCCCTAACTTGGGAGGAACTGGAAAGCATTTTGCTGAGTGAACTAACTCAGTTTCACAAAAATAAATACTGTATAAAACCATTATTGCAGAATGAATATGGGGTTCCAGGGGGGAGGGGGAGAAGGATGGAAATAAAGAGGGAAGGATGGGGTGATGAGTGTTAATCACAGGCTTGTACATTTTGATGGGTGGGTAGGTGAGTAGGGTGAAAAAAATGGGAAGGATCTTTTGTGAAAATGTATTTAAACTTTGTAAATAAATCAGAATAAAATAAAAAAATAAGACTGACATCGGGGGTTGGGAGAAGAGGAAAGTGTAGACAGATTATGTGTGTGTATAAAACAACAATGTTGAACAAAAGGTGCACTGCACAATGGATTTGAGAAGGATGTTGGGAGCAGGAAGAAAGAATGTGCAATTACGAATGAAAAAAAATTTTAAAATGTAGATTATAAAATTTAGTACTGCTAGTTGGGATTTTTTGCTTAGTAAATGACTCAATATTTGCAGGGTGCTTAGCATGGTGTTTGGCAAGTAGGGAGCTATGCTCTTTATGTTCAGATTCTGTCTACAATGATTGACTTTTACCATGTGATATGTGGTGATTGTAGTGACCCTATAAACAAGACATTAGAGTCTATCTCTTTCCTGCACATAATCTAACCTCTGATCTCTGCTGTGCTCAAATCCATTGCTGCAGTCACTGTTTCGTTCATCTCACTTAGGGAGAGTCAATTCCTTTCTTTTTGGCTGATACTCTACATTTTTATTTTGTTTTTTATTGTTGTTTGCTTTTGAGTCATAACTGCCCCATAGCTGACCTCCCAGCAGGTTTTCAGAGATATTAAATTACACAGGGGGAGGCTGTCCATCCTCTTACAGAGCAGCTGGTAGATTTGAAAAGCATGACTTTAGGACTGCATTGTAAAATAATTTAGAACCGTGTTATACACTGAAGATTCATATATATATATATATATATATATATATATATATATTCATTTATTTAAAAAATTCAATATTGTATAATACTAATTATATTTATAAGAAATATTCAATAGATTCAAAGCAATTTCAATATTGCTATCAAAAACCTCTTCAAAGTTCTAAAGAGTAGGTGTGCTAGTTTCAGGACTGAGACGCGCCTGAGCCAAGCCATAATATTTTCAGTGGTTCCTCATAAATCTGAAAGTTGAACAATGAATAGGGAAGAGCAAAGAACTGATGCCTTTGTATTGTGTTGGTGAAGAATGCTGAAATTCAGGCTGTTGAAAGAACAGCAAACAAATGTGTCTTGAAGGAAATGTATCTAGAATTCTCTTTAGAGACAAAAAATGTGAACACTGTTCCACTTATTTTGCCTATATGGTCAAGAGGAACAAGTTTTTGGAGAGAGACATGCTGCAGAAGCTAAAGGATCAGTAAAAGAAAGAAAGAATCTCAATAAAATGAATTGACATAGAGACTACCAGAACAGGTTTGAGCATGACAGAGATTGTTAAGATGGTACAAGATAAGGTAGAACTCAGGTCTGTTGTTCACAGTCAATGGGAATCATTATCAACCCAATGGCACGTAAAACTAGTAACAATAGTGCTTACTGTTTTAGTAATAGAATTTGATTACAATTTCAACAAATATTTATGTGTAAAGTTTGTACTAAGCACATTTTTTAACTTGAGACTCTTCAGAAAACAAAAAAAAAAAAAAAGGAAACATTCCCTGCACTTTTGATTTTTATCTTCTAATATAGGTGAGACTGAAAAAAACACTTCTATACCAATGCACATTAAAAGTGTCAGGGAGGGGAAGGGCCATACATGTTTTAATAATAATTGTATTTTTTTTAGTTGTTCTTATGTGCTGAGGAGTTGATTTAAAGTCATAGTAACCTCATAAGACAATAGAAGTACCCTGCCTTCTTAGAAAGGCTATAGCTTTATTAAAG
This sequence comes from Elephantulus edwardii, assembly GCF_000299155.1. Taxonomy (NCBI): domain Eukaryota; kingdom Metazoa; phylum Chordata; class Mammalia; order Macroscelidea; family Macroscelididae; genus Elephantulus; species Elephantulus edwardii. The sequence continues at coordinate 3,072,372 of NW_006399783.1, read as the reverse complement.
TATATTTTAATAACCATAATCATAACTAACTAATCTATGAGGCCTAATTTATTATATAGGAATTTGTGTCTTGAAGTTATTGAGTAGGACTGAGGAAAGAACAGAAAATGTCTCACAAAAACCTATATACTTTTTAATATCCTTAATTTTTCATTATGAAAATAATCTCTGTTCATTGTCAAAGATTTCAAATTACAGAAATGTTTTGCTTGTGTGAACTAGAGAGTGTAACATTTTGCACACAAGCAGATTTGAATGAATGAATGAAACGTAGTGCTACATTTGTATGGAAAAGAAAAACATTTCTTTGGCCACTGTTTCTCAAGTGAGAGGTCTTTTCCAGGGAAAAGAATACAAATTATCAGGACCAATCAGTTAGATCCTTGAACTATGTATCAATGGATAAATTAGCATGTAGGTCTAACTACCAAATCATAAACAATTGCTTTCTATTTTGTTTTAGGATCTATTGTATCTTTTCTGATAGTTGTAAGCTTTCCTCTATATCCACACATTTTACCGGGACCAAAGTCAGTCTATTTCTTTAGCATCAACTAGACTATGAGAGTGCAGAAATGAGAAAAACCTAAAACCTGTTTGCATCCAATTGACTGTGACTCATATTGACCCTTGATAAGACAGGAACCTGATCATTAGGGTTTCTAAGGTTTTAAATATTTATAACAGTAAATGGTCACATATTTCTTCTATTTATTGGCAGGTGGATTTGAACCATGGATCTTTAGGTTAGTAGCTCAACATTTTAATCACCGTATAACTAGGGCTCTTGGATAAATGACAGGGTGCTCAGACTGACAGTCTACAATGGAGTTTTAAAATAAAGACAGAAATTTTTTTTTCCTCTTTGAAAATAGAGGAACAGGCAACATGAGAGCAGCTATGTGTGACCTCCACTAGCTCCACAAAAGAGAGTAGTCCCCAGCAACAACATTCACTGTGGATTCCAAACTCAAATGTAGTGAGTCAGTTTCTACATCTGCTACTACCAATTCTAACACCAGCTCTCATTCCAAAGCCTCCCTGCTCTCCTGCTGGACAAGCTAACCAGTAGCAATGGCCACATAAAATTCACCAAACCAAACTCATGATTATGAGATTTGCTAAGACATTTAACAGGTTCATATTGGAAACAGGGTAAAACTCATCAGTCAGAACAGCTTCTCAGTTACCCTTTGACTGTAAGCTTCTGGCTAGATCAGTGTTCTAGAGTTCTGTTGATGCTGCCTTTGTTGGCTTCCATGACTCTGTCACTATGTTCCTACAGCAAACCCGGGTGAAGGTCAGGCTTTGTAGGATGACAGTCTCTGGTCAGCCCTGTCTCACTGTTGTTCTCGGGTTTTCTTCTTCTGCTCTCATCTTGATTCAAGTCTGATTTGTTCAGTAATCTCTGGTCCAAATAGAAACACACAGGATTCTCCTGTTGTTCTTTCTTGCTGGTAGTGAGATTTTAATTTTCTTTCACTGAAATTGGTCAATTTACATATTATTGGATGGCAATACTGACCAATCACCTCACTAGTAGTCTATAAATTAAGTTTGCCTTTTCAATTCCGAAGGTGCTATTCACCTCAGTCACATAATTATCTAAGTCTCTTTTGGTAATATGGTGACAATCAAAGCTCATCAGGAAGGAAAGGCATTTTGATCAATAAACAAAACCTCAATATCACACTCTTCAGTGTCAGCATAGCACTACTGAGCTTATTTGGGAATTTGAAGGATAAAAATTTGCTCAGTAAAGAAATATCAGGGAAGAACAATATTATAAATATACAATTCACATTGAAATTAAATGTTGAATACTTTGATTTTTTTCCATTTTCAAGGATATACCATTATAAAGATTTTTCTTTTTATTTGTTTGAGAGGTGTGTGTGTGTGTGTGTGTGTGTTGTCCATGCTCCTCCCCCACCAATATGGCTGGCATTTACTACATATAAGCTATGGTTCGTGAGATTTTATTTTGATTGTGATTTAGTTTAGTAGACTTTTAGGTAGTAGAACCTGCTTAATATGCTCTCAATGTCTGAAAAGCTTATGTTAATTAACCATAATTGATTCAATCAACTATTCAGAATTTATCATTTCTATTTCTTTTTACTAAGAAGCACTAAATAATAATCTAAGTATATATTCTTAGTTTAATTTTCCCCTCCATACAGGCCTCACATATACTCTTCTCCAGTCAAAGGTAAGACTAGCCTTCACCCATTTCTTTACTTGATTTCACTAGTTCCCTTGGAAATAGTAAAAGTGAATTTACAGCTTACTTATAAGCTTAAAGTCACTAATGACTTTAGTGTATCACAGATAAAAAAGAGTAATACATTCAGCTTCTCACCAAAAGGATGTCTGTTGATCAGTCATTGGAGAAAGTGTTGGTAATCTCTTTGCCAAAAATAAAAAAAAGTCTCTGAAAATGCTATGGAGCACAGCTATATTCTAACGGACATGGGGTTACTGTGAGTCACAACTAACTCCATGACAAATGATTTTTAAGTGCACCACACCTCCGCATTAAAGGAGACAGTAATAGTTAAAGATATAACTTTCATTTCACATAGCTTCTTGTTTGGAAACAATTCTTAGTGAAAGCTTTCTATGCTTTAAGCAGTGAGACAACATTGACCTTGTTAAAGAAGACCTCTGTGCTTTTTACCAATCATCTAATGGCTCTCCTGTGTGTGTGTGTGGGGGGGGGTTGAGCATTTGTTTTCCTATATTATATATTCCTATTTATTTTTATAAAAAGAGGGTAAAATAGTAATTATTTTTTTCAGATCTCTATTCTTTAAAGGTCAAGTATTTGAGATATTGACACTTGTAGAGACTGTAGCCAAAAAAGCAAGAATTAAAATATTTTTTAAAGGACAATGATGAATGCAGAAAGAAAGATTTGGTGTGTAAAAGTGTTGTACCTGTCTCCACTCCGTGTGACACTGCAGAGCAGTTTTCATATGTGCCGTCTTGGCGTTAACCAGAGAAGCTATGTTCGGGGAATGTAAGTTTTACAAGTAACTGACACATCTGTACTAAAGGTTTTTTACAACTTCCCAATATTTTGGAATAAAATATTTCTGAATATTTTCCATCAGTGTCTCATTTCTTATTAATAATATTAATGATATAGTTTACTGATAAATTTGTAGCAATATTACTACTTAATGCCAAGAAAAGAAATGGATTAGCAAAAGCTATAAATTCATGACTGCTCAAGGTAATCTGAGCTACTGATTAATGTTCATATGGATCAAAATGGTTAGGAGAGCTAAGAAGCTCTGGTGGCCTAGTGTCAAGAAGTTGCACTACAACCCTGAAGTTTCATAGTGTAAGAAAGATGAGCAATCTCCTATCATGAGATTAACGGCCTTTGCAAACCTGTCAAAGGGTCAACTATGGGTCAGTTCTAACTCTATGTACACAACAATCCCTTTACTATATGATATTACAACAATATGCCTTTATATTTATTTTTTAGTTTTAGTTTTTCCCTTTGTATTTCTTAATTGACATTTGTTTTGTCTTTTTAAGAGTCACTTGGCTCATCTTATGTTTATTTTAGTTCCTGTAATCATACTTATAATTGATAGTAGTAATAATTAAAACTTGTTAATACTTTACAGTTCAATAAAACACTTCTGCATTAATTTTCACATGTTTTTGTTTTTGGTGGTTGTCATCAAGTCAAAGTCGACACATAGCCAATCTATGAACAAAAGACCTAATGCCTTTCTAAAGCTATCATTGTTTGTCCAAGTTCATAGGGTTTCCAGAGGCATGTGATTTAGGAAGTTGATACCACTCTTGCTTCTCAACCTGTTTTATAACTAGGAGCTCCAGCAAACACTGTCCACAATGGGAAACCATTCTGGTATTTGATATTCCCATGGCAAAAGGTTCAGCATCATAGCAAAACCCAAGTTACCTCATATAGCACATTGACAAAGAGTGACATGCAAAGTGGAAGAATGTTCTTCCAGCTTTAACAGCACTAGTCTCATTTAGCAGTGATTGTTGTTGAATCGAATATGACTCAGAGTAAGCTTTGCACAAAAGACCTGAACTCTTTTCTATTATTAACATCATTTCTGTATAATTATGAGAGAGTTTTTAGGGTTTCCAGAGGCAACTAGTTTAGGAAGTAGATGCCACTCCTGCTTCCCAAAATGAATTAATCTGGAAGCTCATCCAACCACTGTACATAATGGTTAACCATTATGGCATTTGACATGACTATGGGATAGTGTTCAGCAACACAGCAACTCCAAGTTGTTCAGTAAAGCAAAAAGACAAGTAATTGCTGTGTCTTTTAAAGAATATTCTTCTAAAATTAATAAAGTTTGCCTGAGGGCCTGTAGCCTAAGGGCACTATAAGATTTTAAAGCCACACCTGGAGCAGGGCTCCACCCTTACTTTTAGCCTAAGGCTGAAGGGCCACACACTTTTGAGGGGGGTGGGGAAGACCAGTAACACACAACAAAAAAGACCCCAGAAACTTCCCTTGCCTTACCACCATCAAGACGAAACTACCATTGAGACTATCACCAGCCAGCCAGTTGACACTCAGAGTAGAGGGAAAATCATATTAATCTTAGGGTGGAAAGAGATAGTGAGAATCATTCACCATCTTGCTCATGGGATCTTATTTGCCATCATATAATGTCGGAAATAGATTGAACATGTAACCAAGAAGCATTAATAATAGTGGGTAACTGGAATGTGAAAGTTGGAAACCAGGAAGAAGGATCAGTAGTTCGAAAATATGGATTTGGTGACAGAAATGAGTCTGGGGATAGAAAGATAGAATTCTTTGCAATCAATGATTTATTCATAGCAAATACCTTTTCTGAGGAACATAAACACAAGCTATACACAATGATTTCACCTGATGGTATTGCACAGGAACCAAATCGATTACATCTGTGGAAGGAATCATTGGAGGAGTTCAATATCAGCAGTGAAAACTAGGCCAGGGTTTGATTGTGAAACAGACCATCAACTATTCATGAGCAAGTTCAAATTTAATTTAAAGAAAGTTAAATCATATCCACAGGAATAAAAATTTGATATTGAGTCCACCCTCCCAAATTTAAAAACCAACTCAGGAACAGTTTTGAGGCCTTGAATATTAATGAATGATGACCAGATGAGCTATGGGAAGAAATAAAAAACATCATACATTAAGAATGCAAAAGGTCATCACAAAGAAGAAAGAAAAAGAAAAGACCAAAAGAGATATCAGAAGAGACTGAATATTTCACTAAAGTGCTGGGAAGTCAAAGCAAAGAGAAGAAATAAAAAAGCTAAGGAGTTCAACAGAAGATCCAAAGGGCAGCTTGGGATGACATGGCATAGTATTATAATGAAATGTTAAAAGATCTGAGTCAAAAAATCAAAAGGGCCATATTTGTTCAGCATTTATTACACTAAAGGAACTAAAGAACAAATTCAAGCCAAGAGTTGCAAGCTTAAGCATGTGATTGGCAGAATATTGAATGATTCAGGAAGGACTGAAGGAAGATGGAAGGAGTATACAGAGTCATTGTACCAAAAAGAAATAGCTGACAAAGAATTTGAAGAAATAAAATATGTCCAAGAGGCAATGGTAGTGAAGGAGGAAGTTTAGACTGCTCCGAAAGACTTAGCAAAAAATAAAGCTCCAGGAATTGATGGGCAAATTGACATATTTCAACAAACAGATGTAGCTTTAGATGTGCTCACCAGGTTGTGCAAAGAAGTCTGGAGAACAACTACCTGGCCAACTGACTGGAAGAGTTCTATATTTACTCCCATTGGAACAAAAGGTGACCCAACAGAGTGTAGAAATTACTAAACAGTATCACTAATATCATACACTAGCAAAACCCTGAAGATCATCCAGAAATGGCAGGAACAGTATATTGATAGACAACTACAAAAATACAAGCCAGGTTTAGAAGAGGCAATAGAGACATCATTGCCAATGTCAGGTGGATCTTGGCAGAAAGCAGAGTACCAGAGTAATGTGTATATGTGTTTCACTGATTATGCAAAGGCATTTGACTGTGTGGATTATAAAAACAAATTGTGGCTAATCTTGAGAAAATTGGGAATCCCAGGAACTCTTGATTGTGCTTATGTAAAACTTATGCTTGGAACAGGAAGCAATCCTCAGAACAGAGCAGAGAAACACTGCATGGTTCAAAATCAGGAAAGGAGTGCATCCAGGATGCATCCTGTCTCCATTATTTTCAGTCTATACGCAGAACGTGGGAGGATGAGTGGCATCCACTTCCATAATAGCTTGCTTCTGGAAACCCTATGAACCTGGAGAGAGGATGAAAGGCACCCAAACGTCAAGGACTCTCCTTCATAGGGTCGCTATGAGTTGCCTGCGACTCGACGGCACTTAACAACAACAATATATGCAGAACAGATCATTTGGGAATCAAGGTTTTATAAGGAGGAATGTGACATCAGGATTGGAGGAAGAGTTATCAACAACCTATGTTATGCAGGCAACACAACCTTATTTGCTGAAACTAAAGAAGACCTGAAGTGCTTGATGCAAAAGGTCAAGTACTATTGTCTTCAATATTGATTGAAGCTCAACATCAAGAAGATAAAGATTCTTACCACTGGACTAATTGGCAGCACCATGATGGATGGAGAAGATATTGTGGTTGTTAGCAATTACAGTTTGCTGGGCTCCACAATCAACCCTCAATACCAGCAGTCAGGAAAGCTAAAGATGAATTGTTTTGGAAAAATTCACTAAGAGGGACCACTCCAGAGTGCTGAAAAGCAACAATGTCAGTCTAAAGACCTAGGTGAGCCTAAGTAAAGCCATGGTCTTCACAATTACTTGTTATGCATTAGAGAGTTGTACAATGACTAAGGATGACAAAAGAAGAAGTGATGTCTTCAAATTGTGGTGCTGGAGAAGAGTCTTGAACATATCATGGACTGCCAGAGGGTAAAACCAATTTTTCCTTGGAGGCTAGTATTTTGAGATCAGGCCTTGGGAAAGGACATCTTATTTGGAAGTTTGGAGGGACAGTGCAGGTGAGAAAGACCCTGGATAGATGAATTGATACAGTAACTGGGCCAATGGGGGTTTGTGTGTCAGAATTAGTAAGACTGGCTCAAAACAGGGTAGGGTTCAGAATTGCTATACATAGGGTAGCTATGTGTCACAAGTGACTTGACAGAACATAAAAACCACATAACGTGTAAAGAGCACCAGCATTTGAACTTACTTAGACTCAGATTGAAGCTGACAATAAAAATTGGACTTCTAAGAATTAGAAAGTATACAGTGGAATTACCTAAAATATCTTTGACAATTACTTTACAAGGGCTTATTGTGAGGAGCTTCAAATGTTAGAACCAAGTGGATTGTGACTGTAGAGAGTTTCACTTGATGGAAGATAAAAGTATGTTGTTTAAAATTTCTAATAAAATATGCCCAAAATATAACTGAAGGCAGGCAGATCTTCAAAAGATAAATTTGAAAGCCAATTAACAAATTTTGGGAGATAATGTGCTTGTATTTTTACAATGAAATAATTAAGCAAAGTTAGTGTAAGACACACCTGCTCCCATTGTCACAGTCACTGTGTCAATTCATCCCATTTGGAGTCTTCCTTTCCTGTGCTGACTGACCTCTTACTCTTCCAGGCATGATGTCCCAAGACTGGGGCACTCATAGCAACATGCCCAAAATATGTGAGATGGAGTTTCAAAATCCTAGCCTCCAAGGAGCAACCTGATTCAACCCTCTCCAGGACAAATCTGTTTGTTCTCTTGGCAATCCGTGGTGTGTTAAGTACTCTTCTTCAGCACCACAGCTATTGTAATGTATTGATTCTTTTTCTGTCATTCTTAGTCACTGTTCAGCTCTTAGGTGCATATCATACAATTGTGAAGACTGTGGCCTGCATCATGCACGCCTTAATCTCTAGATTAACATTACTGCTCTTCAGCAATCTTGAGAGGTCCTTGACCTCCTAAAGCAGCCCATCTCTATTTCCTGACAGCTGATACTAATAGGATTGATTTTAGATCTGAGAAAGGTGAAATTGTTAACAACCTCAATTTTTTTCTGCATCTGTCATGATGGTGCCAATTAGCCAGTTGGTGAGAATGTGTTCTTGATATTGAATTGCAATTCATATTGGAGACCGCGGTCTCTGACCTTCTGCAGTATACCCCCCCCCTCAGTTTTGGTGAGCAAAGTTGTGCCATCTGCGTAACACAGGTTGTTGAATAATGAATTTGCTAATTTAATTACATATTGAAATTTTCATATCTAACCAAACTATAAACAAAACTTAAGCTAATATTTGCCATCAAAACTTAATAACAAGCATATCCATTTATCTTTTCTAACTCTTCAGAGTTTCTAACATTCTGCAAGACACTAGGGAGGTATTTCCTTCCTCTTTGGATATATTCTCGGGCTTCAATTCCTAAGATTTTTTTTTTCCTGTTACTTTCTGAACATACAGTCTCAATTACCTTCACTAGTTCTTCTCCTTCCTCTATTCTAGTACTAGTAACATACTAAATGCCAAGAGGAACTGATGTCTTTGAATTGTAGTGTTTATTAAAAATATTGGATATACCAAAGATTGACAAAAGAATAAACAGATCTCCTTGGATAAGATTCAGCCATCTTGCGGAATGTTTCTTATAAGTGTGTATGGTGACATTTAATCTTACATACATAGGGAACATTATTAGGAAGAGCCTAGCAAAGGACATCATGCTTGGTAAAGTGAAGAGTCAATAAACAAAAGGAAGACTCTCAAGGAAATGGATAGGCACAGAGAGTGCATGAGAGTCTTGAGCATGTCGCAGATTGTGAGAATGGTGCAAAGGATCAGGCATGGATAACGCTGATATTCATAGTATTGCTATGAGTTTAAGATGGTTCAAAGGTACCTAACAAAAAGTGCCAAAGCCTTATCCTGCTTCTTCCCACAATCTTTTACAGTTTTTCTTTGGAAACTTCTCAGTTCTAGACAGAAAACCTCATAGTGTATGTATTTCTAGTACACAGTTTTGTCTCCAACACCAAGTACTTATTTGCTGCCAGACTCCATTAACCTGAAACATTATCAACACATTCAACTTTTAACAGTTTTATTTCTATTATCTTTTCCCCTATTTTAGCTTAAGGCTTTTGTTGTTTAAAGTAGTTTTACATTTACAAGAAAACTGAGCAGAAAGTTCTCATACATACCTTCCTCAAAGGATAGAGTTTGTCTTATTATCAACATCTTGTATGATGCAATATTTGTTACAATTGAAGTACCAGTATCAATACACTGTTATTAACTCAAGACTATAGTTTATACTTGTTTTATGGTCCTGTCCTATAGATTTTGGGATATGTATGCCATACATTTACCATTACAGTTTTACACAGTACAGTTTCACGACCCAAAGAATATTCTATACTTCATCTACTCATCTTTTCACCTCTCTCTGAATCCATGGGAATCACTAATATTTTTATTGTCTCTATCAGCCAAAATAAGTCAATTTAAACTTGTATGTATCAAGATGATTTCAACTCACAGAGACTCCATGTGTTGTTATGAGCCATCAAGTTCAGTCCAACTCCATCAACCTTATGAACAAAAAATCTGAACCCTGTTCTATGCTGTTCCATCGTCACACTTCCTTTCACACTAAAGCCAATGACAGCAGTCACCATGTCAATACCACTTGCTGAGGGTTTTCCTCTCTGTCCCACTCCAAGGAATAACTCCTCCCTTAGAGAAGTACACTATACTCAGAAAGGTGGACAACAGTGCAAGAGAAGAAGATCTCAGATGAGATGGACTGATACAGTAATTGGGGCAATGGGGGTTGGTGTGTCAGAGGCAGTGAGACTGGCTCAGGACAGGGAAGGGTTCAGAGCTGCTGTACAATGCAGGTGACTCAAAGGCAACTAACAACAATAACATACTATGACAGGTTTAGAAGCAGGAGTGGCATCCACTTCCTAAACAACAGGGGTCTGGAAACTCTATGAACTTGAATAAATGTAGATAGTTGTAGAGGAGCTTCAGGCCTTTTTTTTCATGGGGTCACTATGATTTGTGCTCGACTCAAAGACAATAAATAACAATAAAAACAACAGTAATGTGCCCAAAATATGTGAGGCAAAACCTCATTTTTCTTGTCTCCAGAGAGCACTCCAGCTGCTCTGGAAATATATATTGTATATATAATTTGTTGTTGTTGTTGTTGTTGTTGTTGTTGTTGTTGTTGTTCATTTGGCCATTCATGAGTTGTTTGGTGCTCCTTTACAAAACCACAGATCAAAGGCATCAATTCTTCTGCAATCATCCTTATTCATTGACCAGCTCTCAGATACATAGCAAATGATCAGAAAACCATGGCCTGAATCAGATGCACTTTCATTTTCAAACTGACATCATTACTTCTCAAGAATTTGGAGAGATCTCTAGCTGCAGATTTTGCCAGTGCAATGCATCTCCTTATTTCTTTACTGCTGGTACAAAGGGTGTTAATTGTGGATCTATGTAAGATGAAATTGTTTAACGGTTCAATCTCTTCTCCATGTATCATGATGTTGCCTATCAGTCTAAGAGTAAGAATTTTTGTTTTCTTGACATTGATATGTAATCCATATTGAAGTCTGTATTCTTTGATCTTCTGCAATAACTACTTCTGGTTCTTACTTGTAGCAAGCAAGATTGTGTCATCTGCATCACACTAATATGCATAACTCCAATCTTGATGCTACATTCCTCACCAAAGTCCAGCTTCTTGAGTAAATTGCTCAGCATACAGATTGAATAGGTACTGAAACACTGAAACACTCCTTCTTTTAAACCATGCAATGTGCCCTGCTTTGTTTAAACAACAACCTGTTGTTCTAGATATAGGTTTTGCATGAGCACAATTAACTGCTCTGGGACTCACATTTCAATGTCAGCAACAACTTGTCATGATCCACACAGTCAAATACCTTTGCATGGACAATAAATTACAAATAGAAATTCTTCTGGTTTTCCTGACTTTCAGCCAGGACCAATCTGACATTAGCAATTATAACTCTGATGCCACAGCCTTCTTTATATCCTACTTGAACTTTTGACAGTTCTCTATCTATGTACTGTCCTAGTCACGTCTAAATGATCTTCAGCAGTATTTTACTAACATATGATATTAATTAATATTGTTGTTGTTGTTGTTAGTAAATGCTGTTGAGTCATAGATGACTATAGCAACCCTATGAACGAAAGACCTGAACACTTGCATAACTTTCATCCTTTCTCCAGGTTCATAGGGTTTCCAGAGGCAAGCTATTTTGGAAGTGGATGCCACTCCAACTTCCTAGCTTGTTTTAATTGGGGAGCTCCACTAAACACTGTCCACCTGGGTAACCATTATCACATTTGACATATCAGTTTCACAGTGTTTAGCATCACAGCAACCACAAATTACCTCTGTACAGCAAGTAGACAGATCAGAGTTATACAACCTAAAAGAATGTTTGACCAAAAAAAAACAATTAAAAACAGTTAATACCTACAGTATTTTAAAATTCATACATGCCCAAATGCTGGAGAACTCTGGGCCAGAGACCTCCAATTCATATGGCAAGTCTCATCTGCTGACACCCACTTGAGACAAAAAGAAGGCCATAAGAGCCCCAAGTGTTCCTACGTGTCCCTCACAAGAGGCCATAATATTAATGTATTGCATATGATATTAATATATTACATATGATTGCTGTAGAGCACCTTTGAATCAAGCATAACTCATAGCAATCCTATGAACAAAGGGCCAAAAGCTCCTCTACAACTTTTGAAATTTACCCAAGTTCATAGAATTTCCAGAGGCATGTTGTTTATATTACATATGATAGTAATTGTTTGATAGTTTCCACATTCTGTTAGATCACCTTTCTTGAGAAAGGGAACAAATATGAACCTCTTCCCATCTTTTTAACAGACAGCTGTCCTCCAAATCTCCTGGCATAGTCTGGTAACCATATCCAGGGCTGCACTTATTAATTGAAACAAGCCAATTGGTATTTCATAAATTCCTGCAGCCTTATTTTTTTGTCAATGACTTCAATGTATGTGTGCATGGTAGACTTACACTTCTTCATAAGATTTCCAATGTTATGACCTATTGGAAGCAAATTTCCGGAACTTTCATTGGAGGCTTTGCTTTTATGGAGTTTATTGAACTGTCAGCTTTTCAATTGGCAGGTAAATGCCTAAAATTTTCTACCACCCAGTAATTCTTACTGCAACTAATATTTTATTGTAGCTGTTATATGCTGTCGAGTCACCTATAACTCATAGCGACCCTATGTACAACAGCCCTAAACCCTGTCCTCTATACTGTGCCAATTGCACTGTCTCTGACAAACCCACACCAATTACCCCAGTCACTGAATCAATTCACCTCATAGAGGGTCTTCCCCTCCTGTATTGTCCCTCCACCCTACCAAGCATGATGTCCCTCTCCAAGGACCTGTCTCTCCTTACAACATGTCCAAAATACATCAGACAAAGCCTCAGAATCCTTGCCTCCAAGAAGCAGCCCACATTAACCCTCTTCAGGATGAATCTGTTTGTTTTCTTAGCAGTCCATGGCACCCTCAGCACTCTTCTCCAACACCAAAGCTCAAAAGCATCAATTCTTCTTCTAACCGCCCTGGTCATTGTCCAGCTCTCTGACACATAACAAGTGATTGCAAAGACCATGGCCTGTATCATATGCATTTTAGTCTCCAGGGTTACACCATTGCTCTTCAGCACTCTGGAGAGGTCCCTAATAGCAGACTTTCCCATCACAATATGTATTTTAATTTCCTGGCTGCTGTTGCCAAGAGTGTTGACTGTGGAGCTACACAGACTAAAGTTGTTAATTATCTCAATTTCTTCACCATCAGTCCTGATGCTGCCAATTGGTCCTGTGGTGAGAATCTTTGTCTTCTTGATATTAAGAATCAATCCATATTGAAGGCTACAGTCCTTGACCCTTTGCAACAAGTGCTTTAGTTCCTCCTCAGTTTCAGCAAGCAGAGTTGTGTCATCTGCATAACGCAGATTGTTGATGGATCTTCTACCAATCCTGACCCAACATTTCTCCTCATAGAGCCCAGCCTCCCAGAAAATCTGTTCTGCATACAGGTTGAAATGAAATGGAGATAGGAGACATCCCTGGTGTACACCCTTCCCAGTTTTGAACCATGAAGTGTTTCCTTGCTCTGTTCTGACGACTGCCTCTTGGTCCAAGTATAGGTTTCTCATTAGCACAATCAAGTGTTCTGGGATCCCCATTCTTCTCAGAGTCAGCTACAGTTTGTTATGATCCACACAGTCAAACTAATATTTTAGCTTTTCCAAAATGTTACAAAATTGGAATCATAAACGATGCATAGATTTTTTTCTCTTAGCATCACTTTTTCTTCGTATTTTTTCATAGATTAATAACTCATTTCTTTCTAGCATTGAACAATATTTTGCCCAATAACCTAGTGTAAGAAGCTGTGCTCCAATTCTGAAGGCATGCTGTTCAAATCCACCAGCTGTTCCGTAGGAGAAGGATGTGTAATCTCCTTTGTGTTTTACCTCTAAAAGCCCACTGGAGGGTCATTAATGAGTGTATACTAACTCAATAAAACACAAAAATGTATCATTTTGTTCATTCATGTACCTATGAGAGAATATCTTGTTTTATTTTAATTTTTGAAAATTTTTAATAAGATGCTATACATATTCACAAGATTTTCAATTTATTTTAGTAAATACCTATGAAAGTAATTGCCCAATCATATTATAAGCCTAAGGTTATCTTTGTAAGAAAATTCCAGAGAGTCTTTCAAAGTGGTCATATTTGTTTGTTCCCACCAATAATGAATGTGAGTTGCATTGCTTTGTATTGCCATAAGCCTGAGAGACTCACAATTATTTTTCATTTTAGTGAACTTAACACAGAGCTCTTATGGGCTTGTGCTAAGAAGCTGTACCATAATCCCAAAGGCATGTCATTTGAATCCACCAGCCGCTCCACAGAAGAATGATGGACAGTCTCCTCCTGTGTAGTTTACTGTCTCCAAAAATCTACTAGAGGATCAGCTCTGGGTTGGCTCTTACTTGATGGTACACCATCACCACCGTAACACACCAGGCATATGGGAATGCCTGAGTAGTGTAAACAGTGAAATGCTTGACCATTAGTTGAAAGCATGGTGGATTGGACCCACTTACTTCATCTCAAGCTATAAGCCACTTCATTTGCTTTTCAAAAGTGTACAGCGGGGGTGTGGGTGGGATTGTATACCAATGAAGGAATTTTTCTTTTACTTTTCAAAGAGAAGAGCAAACTGGGGGGTGGGGGCAGGGAACAGTGCGACAATGAATTAATGGAAATCCAAAATCTCTGTAAATGTTCATTAAAATTAATAGAATTTTTTTAAAAGTGTACAGCTTTGAAAGTTTTGTTATCCAATTCTATTGTGATAACCTGGGGTTGACATAAATCAAATGTGAGTTGAAGACAAGAACAATAGATTTGCAGTAATATCTAAGGTGTGCCTGATCCATGCCGTAGTTTTTGCAATTACTTGTTATGCACCAGAAAGCTGGACAATGACTAGGGATGATAGAGGGATAACTGATACCTTTGAGCTGTGGTGTTGGAGAAGTGTATTGAATATACCGTGGACTGCATAGAGAGTGAAGATGTTCATCCTTGAGAGGGTGAAACTAGGATTCTCCTGGAAGCAAGGATTCTGATGCTTGTCTGACATACTTTGGGTATATTGCAAGGAGGTGCCAGTCCTTGCAGAGGAACATCATGCTTGGGAAGGTGGAGGAACAGTGCAAAAGAGGAAACCACTGATAAGATGGATTGATTAATGGCATAGGTGTGTCAGAGACAAGATTGGCACAGGATATAGCAGGGTTTAGGGTTGTTTTACATAGGGTGGCTATGAGTCACAGCAACTCAACAACACTTATCAACAACATCAACATTATGTGAAGAAGATTTGGTGGTACAGTGGTTAAAGTTACTGATTACTAACCCAAACAAGAGTGATTCAAACCCACTAGTTGCTTTGAGAGAAAAGATGTGATAATCTGCTTCTATAACTCTTACTGAGTTGGAAATCCTAATTGTCAGTTCTATTCATTCCCACGCTGTTGTTGTTAGGTACCATCAATTTGGCTATGACCCATGGCAAACCAACGACCAACAGACCTGAACCTCACCCTGTTCTGAGCCACCCTCACCACCAATAATAATAAAATAGCATTTTTAGAAAATGCTATCATCCATTATTACAGTAACTGTGCCAATCCATCTTGTTGAGGATCTTTGTCTTTTTTTTTCTCACTTTCTACCTTCCCCAACATGATGTCTTTTCCCAAAGACTCGTCTTTCCTGACCACTTGCCCAAAATCTGTGAGATGAAGTTTCATCAAACTTGCTTCTCAGGTTGCCCTTCCTCCAAGACAGACCTATATGTTTGTTGGGTTTTTTTTCCTCAAAGACATACAGTTTTATTGAATATTTTAATCATTCATATACATTGTAATTCATGTATGTACATTTTTTAATGTGGTCTTTTATTTACATTATATTTTGTTTATTTATGTTGTGGGTTTTTACACATTGACAATCAACCTCATGATAACTATTTCCATCACAGCATGTAAGCCAACTACTTTAGGCCTGATTTCCTATCCTCCTTTTAGATAATATATTTCTTTTCTTTTTTCATAAGAATTTTTTATTTTGTAGTAGGTAATTTAGAAAATTTGCATACATTATTTTTCACACTGGATCTTTTCCATTTTCTTTACTAACCCCTCCTTCCACCGACCAAATGTGCAACCTTATGATTAACCTAACCCCCAGTGCTTGTCCATCCTTAACCCTCTGTGTTATTGTAGAATGTCTATGAGGATCCAAGCCGGGGACAATGGGAGTAATGTATGTTCTTCTGGTAGTCATATTCACTATTCTTCTTCAATGTCATAAATCAAAGATATCGACTCTTCGTCTATCCTACTGTTGTTATGTGTCATTGATTTGAAACCAACTCATAACTGACCCTTCATTTGATTTTCATTGGCTGTAAATCACCAGGGAGCAGGTTACTCATCAGCTCCTTTAGAGCAGCTGATAGATTCTAACCACATATCTTTGGGATTATAAGGCAGCTTTTTCCACTCCATAGGATTGTTAATAGCCAGAAAGAATTTGACAGTACACAAAAGCGTGATTGTTGTTATGCGCCATTGGGTCATAATCAGCTCAAAGTTAACCCTCCATAACATTTTCACAGGCTGTAACTCACATGGAAAAAGACTGTCCATCTTCCTCTTGCAAAGCAACTGGTGATTCATGCCACTTGCCTTTGTTTTGGGCTAGCAGCACAACTCATTACCACTATTAGGCTGCCAGAGCTTCCTTATGCAACAGGAGATACAAAGAAAGATCTTTTCATATATTTGTTTAAGAATGGATGCCTTTGAGTTGTGGTGCTGGAGAACAGTCTTGAACAGACATGGACTGCCAAGAAAACAAATAGGTCTGTCTTGAAGAGGGTGAAACCAAGTTTCTCCTTGGAGGCTAGGGTTTTGAAGCTCCATCTCACATACTTTGGCCATGTAACTGGGAGGGATCGATCCTTGGAGAAGGACATCATGCTAAGAAGGGTGGAGGGACAGTGCAGGAGAGGATCAGATGAGATGGGTTGATACAGTTACTAAGGCAATGGGCGTGGGTGTGTTAAAGTCAGTGAGATTGGCTCAGGACAGGGCAGGCTTCAGAGATAATATACATAGGTCATTATGAGTTGCAGGAAACTTGATAGCACATAACAACAACAAGAACAGTTCTTTCTTGGTGAGGTTGATAATTTTTTGCTTATTTTTTAAACTTTTTTTTAACACCAAATGTTAAATTTTAGAGTTCTTTGTATATTTTAGATGTTGTTGTTGTGTACCATTGAGTTGATATCAACCCATAACTAACCCTCCAGAGGGTTTTCGGAGACATTAAATCGTAAAGAAGAAGATTGTCCATCCTTCTCCATGGAGCATGTGCCTTTGAAGCATGTGCTTTTGGGTTTTCAGTTCAGCTCCTTACCATTAGGCCTACAGGGCTACTCATATTTTAGATACAAATTACAATTAAATATGCATCTTGGAAAAATTTTCTTCTCCAATCTGTGCCTCATTTTTTTCTTATATTAATAATTTTCTTTCTATTATACATTTTCCACTAATAGGACTTTGAACCATGCAGTACTTTCTTGGTCTGTGCTGATAACTGCCTCTTGGTCCAAGTATAGGTTTCGCATTAGCACGATCAAGTGTTCTGGGATTCCCATTCTTCTCAGAGTCAGCCACAGTTTGTTGTGATCCACACAGTCAAGTGCCTTTGCATAGTCAATGAAACACAGATAGACATTCCTCTGATATTCCCTGCTTTCAGCAAAGATCCGTCTAACATCAGCTATAATATTCCTAGTACCATGACCTCTTCTAAACACAGCCTGCACTTCTGGCTGTTTTCTGTTGATGTGTTGTTCCAGTCATTTTTGGATAATATTCAGTAGAATATTGCTTGCATGTGTTATTAATTATATTGTTTAATAATTTCCTCACTCTTGTCAGATCACCTTTCTTTGGAATGGGAATAAATAATAGATCCCTTTCAGTCAGTTGGCCAGGTGGTTGTCCTCCAGATTTCTTGGGACAACTTGGTGAGCACATCTAGGATAACATCTGTTTCTTGAAATACATCAATTGGTGTACTGTCATTTCCTGGAGCCTTGGGTTTTGTCAATTCTTTCAGAGCAGATTGAACTTCTTCATTCATTACAACAAGCTCTTGCGTCTATGTTGTTTTCTGAAATTCTTCTTTCAAGAAATTTTCTGTGACATTCTTCTGTGAAAATTCTTTTGGTATAATGGCTCTGTATACTCTTCCCATCTTCTTTTAGTGTTTACTGGATCATTCAGTATTCTGCACAAAGCATCCTTAAAACTACTTCCACCCATCCTTACCACTCTGCTCCCACCCTCCTACCCTTGGGTCCTCATACACATGCTACAATAATGGTCTTATTCAGTATTTTTCCTTATGAGACTGAGTTAGTTCACTTAGCATAACGTTCTCCAATCTCTCCCTAATTAGGTAGTGATTTACACAATCATTGCTCCTGCATGCTGCATAGTATATAGTATTCCATTATGTGAATGTACCATAATTTCTCAATCCATTCAATCGTGGTTAGGCATTTGAATTTTTTCAGTGTTCTTGCAATGGTGAATAATGCCGCTTTGATTATTGGTGTACAAATCTTCATTTATGCCTCAGTTCTAATTTTCTTGGGTTATATTCCAAGCAGTGGAATAGCTAGGTCATATGGAATGTCTATGTTCATAATTTTAGGAAATACCAAACTCCCTTCCCATCCCACCAACAATGGAGAAGAGTCTTGAACATACCATGGACTGCCAAGAAAACAAATCTATATTTGAGACAATGAGAGCAAGTTTCTCCTTGGAGGCTCGGATTTTGAAGTTCCATCTCACATACTCTGGACACACGACCAGGAGGGACCGAGCCTTGGAGAAATACATCATGCTCAGAAGGGTGGAGAGATAGTGAGTGCATGAGAGGAAGATCCCGGATGGGGTGGATCGAAAAGTGACTGGGGCAATGAGGTTTGGTGTGTAAGAATCAGAGAGGTTGGCTTAGGACAGGGCAGATTTATGAGCTGCTGTACATAGGGTCGCTATGAGTTGCAGGTGACTTGATGACACTAACAACAACTTCCACAAAATGGAATGGCATAATGGCTACAGTGATGGAAACAAGTACAGCAAAAACATTGTAAATATGATACCAGACTGGGCACAGTTTCACTTTGTTGTCCATAAGGTCAACAGGAGTTGGGCTGGTCTCACTGATACCAAAGAGCAACTACCGCTTATCTTAAAAACAGTCACTAGTATATAACTCATTAATCACCTCAGTTTGTTGTTGACGGTTCTTTATATTCTAGACTTCAACCACTGTTTGAATCTAAATTTTCAATTATTCCAATTCATGAAGCAATACTCAGACTCCACTGATAATTATATCATGTGCATGTTTTCAACTTCTTTACTTTCTGCCTTCTGTCTGAGTTATCAGTTTGCATATTGCTTTGTGAACATGTTCTTGTTTTGCAAATATTTTTTCCAACCTATATGACATCTGTCTACTTTGAACTGTTCCAGCATTGAGAAAAGGGTCTTTTGCATACTTTTCCAGCAAGTATTTCTTAAATTCAACTGAGTTGATTTCAGGTGTTCTCACTGACTTGTAACAAGGACAACAAATTTAGCCATACATTCATCTTTATTTTTCCTCTCCTCCAATGGCACATCAGCTTTGTAATTGGTCTATTTTAGTATGCCTCTTCTTCACTCTCAGATTTCTTTTTTTTTTTTTTATGTTGCAAAAGCATCAACTGAAAAGAAGTTACAAAGACACATGGGAACATCTGCTCTCAGAAGCCACTTGAAAAATAAGTATGCCACAGAATGGGGAAAACATCTGTGCAGTGTTCCAGAGATTATTAGTCCTGTTGTAGGAAAGTAGGCAAGAGAGAAATAAAATATACAACAAAAACTGAAAATTAGTGTTACTAAGATATAATACTAAATCCAGTCAATAATACTACATCCAGTCGAAGACTAGACTATCACTTTCCTTTTAATTAACCTTAGGAATCAGTACTTTTTAAAAAAGTTTGAGAGGAGATATTTTGTTCATTGAGTCATAGTCCCCAGCTGAAAGTATTTGTGAGTCAACTGGTTAGTTCAAATGAATTGTAACTTTCAAAATTAGACTGTATTTAAATAATTGCATACTGAGGAATTATTGAATTATACAAAGACTTCATAAGGAGGCTCTAATAAAAATAGCTAAGCTAGAGTTTGTTATTTTCCATACTAGAATTTCCAATTGAAATTTAATACCTTAAAATAACTTAATATTGTTTGTGAATATTGCTTGTATCTTTATTATTAACATTTCCTCTTTAATGGAAGAATAATTATTTTGACCTGGTTTATTCTAATCATGACACTCTTACAAACTGTGTTAAAACACCAGTCTATAAATAACACAGATTCCCCGGTGAGCTTGTGATATGAGCTGTGCTGCCAACCCAGAGACAAGTGGTTCAAATCCATCAGGTGTGTTGTAATAGAAAAATGAATAATTTCCTGTGTAATTTATAGCTTCTGGAAACCCAATAATGGGTCAGCTATAGGTCGGTACCAACTCTACAACACGTAAAAACAATAAAAATGTCTCCTGGAAGTTATTTGAAACCATACAAAAATATTTTTGTCTTTCTTCTTCCATCAAAAGTGGAGAGAACAAAACAGAAAATACAGCAATTAACATGACAGGGTATGCAGTCTTGGTAAAACTAAACTGTTAGGTGCACTGAGTTAACTGTAACTCATAGCAACCTCGTAAATAATAAATTGGAACTTTGTCCTGTTTGTATCATAATATCTGCTCATTATCTCTACTGTGCTTAATCCCACTGTTATAGTCACTATTGCCAATCAATGTCATTGAAAAATCTTCTCTTTAGTGAACCTTCCACTTTTCCCAAGGACTAGTCTTATATTTTCACAGGTCTCAAAAATCTCTTTAATGTCTTTTACTGCATATTTTCTTAAAATAATTAGAAATATAAAATCAATGTTTTCTGTTACTCATTTTTGGACTTCTGGAGGCTGTAGCTTGCAGATGAAGTTGTTTATGACGTTCATCTTTGGTTTGTTGTCATATTTCAAATTTACTTGGCATTTATGGATTAAAGAAACCACCTCTAACAGTAGAATTTCCAGAGAATAGAATATGCACTACTGTTTTCTAGCTGAAGGGTCAAGATTCAACATTTAGAAGTGAATGAAAGCATGATAGCCATCTAGTCTAATCTTCTTAAGTGGCAATGACACACAAGAAAACACAGGCAGAGCTTTTGTTCAAGACGACATCACAGCCATTTAGTGATGCATCTCTGGCTGGGAAGTGAATGTCTTCTCTATGCCGTATATTGAACAATCTTAGTATATCCATCAATTTTTCTAAAGGTTCTTAATGTTAATTTTAGACTTCAACAGGAACTCTATTCCATTTTTTGTTCTTTCTTTGAAACACATTATCATAGAGAGGAGATGAGTTAGAAGGATGATGAGGTTGTTAAGGTTCAGATATGAAAACTACTGTCACTAGAAAGGAGTTCTTTTAATCTATGCTGCCCTAGAGGGCACAGTAAGGGCCAGTGGTTAGATGTGAGAAAAAGGCAAACAGTAGTTCATTATAATGAGAAATACTTAAACATTAAGGATGGTCTAGTCATTAATATAACTGCCTTCTAGTGAAGAGAATGCTAATCCCTAGAAATGTTCATTCAAAGGGCTAGAATAAGTTGCATTAAATCTCATCTTTCTTAAAGAAATGCCTTTTATTTGCTCATTTTGAGTTGAAAAGTGAATATGGAAAATAGGGAAGTAAAGGAAAAATATGTCTATACGCACATGAGACTTGGGTAAAAAAGGTTTTGTTGTTGTTAAGTGCCATCATGTCAAGTATGACTCATAGTGACTCTGTGAACAACAGATCTAAATTTTGTCCTATCCTGTGCTGTCTTCAGCATCTCTGATATACTCAAGCCATTGCTTCAGTCAGTCCATCTAGTTGATGGTCTGCCTATCTCTCAGCACACCTCCACCTTTCCAAGAATAATGTCTCTCTCCAAGGAATAGCCTTTTCTATCAGTGTGCTCAAAGTATGTGAGATGAAGTTTTATCACATTTGTCTCCAAGAAGCACTCTGCCTATGCCTTCTCCAAGACATATCTATTTGCTCTTTTAGAAATATCGAAGTGTTCAGTATTCTTCTCCAACAGCCCAGCTTAAAGGTATCAGTTCTACTTCTGGCATCCTTATTCATTGTCCAGCTCTCAAATGCATAACAAGTGATTGAATAGGCTGTGGTCGGAAACAGGTTTACTTCAGTCCTCAAACTGACATTGTTATTCCTCAACAATTTGGAAAAGTCTCTTCCTACAGACTTTCCCAGTGCAATACATCTGATCTCCTGATTGTTGGTCTCAAGGACATTGATTGTGGATCCAAGTAAAATTAAATCATTGACAGTCACAATCTTTTTTTCTGTCTTTCATGTTGTTGCCTATGGGTAGAATGGTGAGAATTTTTGTTTTCGTGACATTGAGATGCAATCCATATTGAAGGTTATATTCTTTGATTTTCTGCATCAAGTGCTCTTGGAAGGGAACAAGCATATACCATCTTGGTACCAGCAGGCAGGAAATCAAAAGACAAATAGCATTGGGAAAATCTTCTGTCAGAGTCCTCACTAGAGTTCTGAAGAACAATGATGTAAGTCTGGAGACTAAGGTTTACCTGATCCAGACCATGGTTTTCACAATTACTTGTTATGCATCAGAAAGCTTGACAAGGATTAGAGATGACAGAAAGAAAATCAATACCTTTCAGCTGGAGAAGACTATTGAAGAATATTGAATAGACAGTGGATTGTTAGGAGAAAAAAATGGATCATCCAGGAGAGGGTGAAAACAGGTGCTTCTTGGAGGCAAGAATTCTGAAGCTTCATCTGACATACTTCAGGCATGTTGCAAGGAGGGACCAGTCCCTGGAGATGTACATCATGCATGGGAGGGTGGAGGGACAGTGCAGGAGGGGAAGACCTTGAATGAGATGGACTGACTCAGTTACCAGAGTAAGGGCTGTGTCAGAGACAATGAGGTTGGCTCAGTACGGAGAAGGGTTCAGAGCTTTATACATAGAGCCACTATGAGTTGTAAGTGACTTGATGGCACTTAAGAACAACAACAAAATGAAAAAGACTAATTCATCCTTTAGCACTGGTTTGGCTCATACTCATTATGAACTAATACAGTGAGTGTCTTTCCTTCCAAGGCCTGTCTTCTCTAATTGGTTAAAAGAAATCTGCATTCATTTTCATTTAAACACTGAATATTTGGATGAGGAAAGTAACTTCCCTTTGCTTAGTCTAATTTTGCTGAGGTTTTTGTTCTTTTTTTCTTTTTTGTTATGTTTTCATCTTGAGGTTTGATTATTTGCTATGTACAATATTTTCCATTTTAAGTATAATACCTCTTTATCTTGAAACCTACATGAGGAGCTCTCTGGTGGTCTCCACCAATGAGTGAGAAACTATACTATCAATCTAAAGGCTGCTGGTTGGAATCAACCAGCTTCTCCAAGAGACAAATGGGCAGTCTCTTCCTACAATTAAAGTGTCTGAAAAACCCCTGGATGATTACATGTGAACGGGTTCTGATTTGATAGAATTGAGTTTGAATTAAATTTGAAACTGACATTCTTAATATTTTCCAGATTGTGATCAAACTTCAAAAATGATTAGCATATTTGTCCTTGCTTCATTATCAATATTTTAAAGATAGTTAGGGCTGAGAAATGGCCTTGAGACTTCCAGAAGAAGGTGGAAATATCTCAGTAGAATTTTCATATGTATACATATGTATAAAGTGTTTTACTTTAAATCCTTCATAGACACTGAAAGGGAACCTCAGGGTCCCGAGGGTTATGAGCAGAAGAATTCTGTACATTTCACTTGATGTTTGCTACTGGGAAAAGAAACTATCATCATATTCCATTTAATTTTAAAAAAATAATGAAACTATTTTCCTATGGCCTCAATCTCCTGGGGAAATCCTTTAAACAGGATGAAATGGAAATATTTGTATATGTGATATATTTTATGCTTTTTGTTGTTGCTGTTATGTGTCATTGACTCCATTGCGACTCATCGAGACCTTACGTACAAGAACTCTAAACCCTGCTCTATCCTGTGCCAACCTCACTCTCTCTCAACACATCTACTCCCATTATACCAATCTCTGAATCGATCCATCTCATCAAGCTGTCTGTCTTCCTCTCTTGCACTGTCTCTCCACCCTCCCAAATATTATATCCCTTTCCAAGGACTGGTTTCAAATTATGTCAGATTAAACTTCAGAATCCTTGCCTCCAAGGAGCAGTCCGGCTTCATCCCCTCCAGTTTGAACCCGTTTGTTCTCCTAGCTGTCCATGGTATATTCAACACTCTTCTCCAGCACCACAGCTCAAAGGCATCAATTATCTTTCTATCATCTCTAGTCACTGTACAGCTCTCTGATGCACAGCACGCAATAGCGAAGATTATGGCCCAGATCAGGCTCATCTTAGTCTCCAGCCTGATGTTGTTACTCCTCAGTACTCAGGAAAGGTCCTTGATAGCTGACTTTCCCAATACAATTTGTCTCTTGAATTCCTGGCTGCTGGTACCAAGAGTTTTGATTGTAGAACCAAATAAAAACCTGCTGTGTTTTACAGGAAAAAAAAAACAAACCCAAACAAAACAACCAAATAAACTCAGCTATTGTATGGTCATTACTGCTTCTCACTTATTCAATTACACTTTATCTTTCTTTTGCTGTTGTTATTGATAGGTATCATCCAATTGATAATTGGATAGGCGAGCCTGTGAACAAAAGAACACTGCCCAGTCTTCACTGTTTTCCACCATCACTATCAGTGCTGGTCTTGAACACTTTGTAGCCTATGTGTCTGCATCACTGAGGTTCTTCTGTCACTGACTTTTTACCAAGCACAATATATTTCTGAAGGGACTGGTCCCTTCTTTTAAATCCAATATAAATGAGAAGATATCTCCCATCTTAGCCTCTAAGAAGCATTTTTATTATACTTCTTCTGAGACAAATTTGTTTGTTTTTCTAGCAGTCCAAAGTATATTACATATTCTTTGCCAGCACTGCAATCCAAAAATAGGGACTTAATTTTGGTCTTCCTTCATCATTGTCTAACTTTCTTATGCATAAGAAGTGATACCACACGAGTCCAGCCAGCTGTGTGTTAGCCCAAAAGGTGATATCATGACTTTTTAACTTTTTCTGGTTTTAGTTTTAATTTTTCTATGCTCTCTGATTAAAACAAGATTGGAAGCAAGAGTGACATCCACTTCCGAAATGGCTTGCCTCTGGAGGAAACCCTATGAACCTGGAGAAAGGATGAAAGTAGTACAAGTATCCAGGTCTTTCTTTTATAGACTCGACAGCACTTAACAGCAACAACAACAACAGTAACATAGGAAGAGATCAGTTGTCCTAGTGGAAAGAAAGTGATGCTACCAAGCCAAAGGTGGGTGACTTTAATGTATGGCCCTCAGGCCTGTTTTTAATTGTTTTTGGTCAAACATTCCTCTAGGTCGTATAGCCCAGGTGTGTCCACTTGCCGTACAGAGGTAACTTGGGGTTGCTGTGAATTGTGACGCTGATGTGTCAAATGCAATAATGGTACCCATGGTGGACAGTGTTGGGTGGCGCTCCCTGGTTAAAACAAGCTTGGAAGCAAGAGTGGCATCTACTTCCAAAAGTTTGCCTCTAGAGACCCTATGAACCTGAAGAAAGGATGAAAGTTATACAAGTGTCCAGGTCTTTCATTCCTAGGGTGGCTATGAGTCATCTACAACTCAATGACACTTAACAATAACAAACATTGTAATTTTAAGATTTTCACTTTTGTGTTATCTCCATATTGCAGGCTATCAATGAGTCTTCCTTACTCCTCCTGACATATTTTACATACAATCCAGATACTCAGACTACTTGTTTAGAATAAATATTGAATTAGTACAATGAAAGGATATAATACTAAAACCTATGTTTCCTTTTAGTCTCATGGAACTTCTTTTCTGAGTGCTCATTCTTGAAAAAAAAATCAGCCATATAGTTAAAAAATGTGTGTACTTGGAAATTTAATGCACCCATATTTATGGGAATATTCTTTTTCAATTATTAAAAAAAAACACAACACCCTATTTTCTCTTGGATGTTTGCATTTCTATATCTACAGTATCCTATCAAAAGCACTCTCAGATTTAGAGGATAAAAAAGGTTAGATGAATAGAAATAATAGCATACCACACGAACTCTTTCTATAAACCAATCTTGAGTTTTGAGATTTCTTTCAGAGGTATTAATTTCTCTATATTCTCTTTATAGTTTTGAAATTGGTCTTCTTTTATAAGATATGAATCTTTTCAAGAAGTGCCATTTAAATGCTGAGAGCATCAAATTCGGAAATGAGGAATCCTTGCAAGGTCTCCATAATGCCTCAGTTTCAATTCATTGCAAAGACTAAAATGACTTGTGTGTGATTTTTCCAAAGTGGTACTTATTAGTATCTTGTAAGTGAACAGAGATTGTAAAATGTAAAATGAGCAAGAGTCTCTCAGTATTTAAGTCACTTCCCGGGAATTAGATGCTTAAGGACACTTACTTATCACGATGGAGATTTTAACCTCAACAATGTACTAAATGATAGAATAGCTGTTACACGTATCTATATGTTAAGTAAGAGGAGTTGTTTGAGAATAATCTAACCTAAAGTCATACATTTCTTCACTACATCCTTAGTACATATGCAAAGTCAACTTTAGTTATCACATTTTCTGGGACTTAGAATCTGGTTCATCTAGTAAGAATACCAAATTAGCTAGTGATCATGTAATTGGAGTAGCATTTTGTTAGAACTGGAGCTACAGGGAAGGATTGTTGTTATTGTTGTTGTTGTTGTTAAGGACTGTTGTGTCGTAGGTGACTCATAGAAACCCTCTGAACGAAAGACCTGAACACTTTTATAACTTTTATCCTTTTTCCAGGTTCATAGAGTTTCCAGAGGCAAGCCATTTTGGAAAGTGGATGACACTCCTGTTTCCAAGCTTCTTTTAATCAGTTGCTCCACCAAACACTGTCCACCATGGGTAACCATTATTGCATTTGACAAGTCAAGTGTCACAGTGTTCAGCTTCACAGCAACCACAGGTTACCTCTGTACAGCAAGTGGACAGACCAGTGCTATACCACTTAGAAGAATGTTTGACCAAAAACAATTAAAACTGGGCTTGAGGGCCGTAGATTAAAATCACCCACCTTTGGCTTGGTAGCATCATGTTCTATCCACTAGGCCAACAGAGTGTTGTTGTTGTTGTTGTTGTTGTTGTTAAGTGTTGCTGAGTCATAAACAACTCATAGTGACCCTATGAATGAAAGACGTGAACACTTGTATAACTTTCATATTCTCCAAATTCATAGAGTTTCTGGAGGCAAGCTATTTCAGAAGTGGATGCCACTCCTGCTTCCAAGCTTGTTTTAATCAGGGAGGTGGAAGGAGGAAATGGGAAAAGTCTGGTGTGAAAACAGTAAGACATATTATTCCCTGGTGGTGGAAAATCCACAGAATTAGAAAAGGAAAACAGGTACATAAATAAATACAAAAAGGAGACCAGATGCCTCATGTGTAATATCGCATTTTAAAAGTTCCATGAGTACTAACGTGCCTTTCAGTGTTCCCCAGAGAAACCATCTGAGAGAGAAAAAAAAAAAGGAAGAAGAAGAGTAATTTTGGGGGGGAGGAGTTGTCTTCTTTTCCACAGAAAACTACCTGGTAGAAGTGGAGGGGGGCTTTACATCTCACATCCTATGCCTAGAGACAAAGATCCCATCAGACAACATCTAATGCTATGATTTTCTTTTCCATACAGAATGGCGAGAAGAGCCAGTCAAGTTTTGTTTGCTATCCAGGTAGTCATAAGGTCTCCAGGCTCTAATATCTTTCAATTACTATACTTTTCTGAGATCTCTATGTCATATATTTCTATTCACATCTTGTGCAGACCAGTGGATTTTTGTCACAACTTCTAATTACAGATTTAAGTTTATCAGTTTCAAGAGACGGATTCTTCCATTGTTAAAATACAACCATTATCCCTTAAAACTTTACCATTATACACAGTATTGTAAACAGAATAATTTTACAATATAATACAATTTTGTAATAAAAAAGTATGAGCAAAACATTGGGAGAGTAAATTGATATAACATTGAAACAGAGCTTCCCGACAGCAATACCTCACTCAAAGATGGTAGCAACCAACTCAAAGGTAGTTGTCAACCATGCTGCTTTGAATGTGTATGGTTTATTTCCAATAATCCAAGGATATATTCGATCTTTGTTTCTTGTTTTTCCAGAGCCTTTAATGCCTCATTTGTTTTATCTGCATTGTTTTGGATTGCTTTTTTTAAGCTCCTCTTCATTTTTGCTTGCAGTGTCCTATTATTCTTCAAGTTTGTCTTTAACCCATTAAAAGTATTCAATCATTGCTCTTTTAAGTTCTGTGTCAGAAAGTTCCATCAGACTTTTGGCTTCAGGAAATACATTGATACTGTGTCACTTTGGGGGAGTGACACCTTGCTTTGCACTTGTGTAGGGTGTGCAGTAGTCTGCTACTTACATGACATTGCTGTGGTAGAATGTTTCATTTCTGAGGTGATGATCTGAAGTCACTTCTACAGAAGAGAGAGTGGCATCTACACTGGCTATATTTCTCTCTGAACTTCTGACCCAAGGAAAGTTTCAATTCAGGGCCTGTGAAGGTGACCTCGTATGCCAGATAATTGTTGCAGCTAAATCAGACCAAGGCACTCTAGAAGAAAAGTAGTTATTAGCCTGGACATGAGGACATGTAAGGCTGAGCGTGGGGCAGGCTTGGACAGGAAAGGCATGCACGCTGATGTACACAGGGCAGGCATGCACACAGACGCTCGTCAGGTGGGCTTGAATGGGGACTTCACTCAGATTCTACATGTTCTGGTGGGCATGCATGGGGACCTCACTTAGATTGCACCTATCCAGATCACACCCAGCAGGGCTCGCTGTTCAGGTGGGCATACTTGGTGACCTTACTCATATTGCAGCTGTCCTGCTCACGCCCATCGGGCTAGCTGTTCAGGTGGACACACATGGGGACCTCATTCATATTGCAGCTGTCTGGTTCGTGCCTGGTGGGGTTCATACCTGGTGGGGCTCACAGTCTGGCAGGGCTCACCTGCTATTGATACTTTAAATTTTCTTTTTGCTTCTCTTTTCTAAGCACTATATTTACATTTTCTATTTTCATCATGTTCTTGGTTTGAACATTAACTCAGTATGATAAAAAAAGTACTTGAATTCAACATTTATAAATATCTAAACATAAATTTCATTTACAATGTAAATTAAAATAAATATAAATGTAATAAAAGCATTTTTATACTTTCAAAAAATTATTTGTCTTTAAAAATAAAATGAAGATATAAAATATACATTGTTGTTGTTGTGTACTATAGAGTTGGAGCCGACCCATAGCTGACCCTCCAGGAGGTTTTCAGAGGCAGTTAATCACCTGGGAGGAGATTGTCCATCCTTCTCCCACAGGGACAATTGGCCTTGAACCACATGCATTCAGGATTGAAGTGCCATATCTTGCCACTAGACCATCAAATTATGTAATTAAATAACACTATTCAAACAAATCTGACACACTTTTTAAAAGAATTCATTAAATGTTTTAAAATGTTTTTCAGAAAATATACAATTCTTGCTTTCATTGTCTTTCTGGATTATAACACAGAAAATTCATCTTATCCTCTAGGCATCACCTTTCAAATATATCCCTGTAATATGTACAAGGTAAGAATAATGTAAATTATTTAATATTTAAAAAAACTCTTCAGTTTCCATGTTCAATTGTAGTTAACACTATGCTAATTTATAAATAGTTTTAAGACCACAAAATGGAACAAAAAGAAGACAAGAAATAGAAATGTGGTACTCCTAGAGAATAATATATCATCATTCAGGAATCTATTACATTCATGCTATCTGAGAGAAAGGACATGACAAGTTAATTAATTTGTCTTTTCCCTTATTTAAGTGCTTTCCTTATCAAAACACAATTTGTACTCTGAAGTGTGTATCTTCAATGTCAGTAATGATACACCCCACAAACCTTCACCACATTTGAATAGAGTTATCTTTTATATCAAGACTTCAAGCAAGATATATGAGGAAGACTTTTGTCATATAAAATGGGTTGAAACATTGCTGTGTTCTTGTGCTTACATACCAGAACCTGTGCTGTAATTTTAAGCAACTTATTTTCTTCTGTTTGAGGTATGCAAAATTCTCCTATTGACATGAAAGTAAATTCAAATATTTAAAATTTACATTTAGTGTTCCTAGAAGCTCAATTTATTACAGAAATGGTTTTATGTATTTTATTGTGGCATGATCTCAGAACGTATTAGACAAGGAGAAGAGGAAGACAGGAAAGGGAAGGAAAGCCATGGAATTTTATATTAACAAAAAAACAAGGTGAGCACAATCCCAGGGGATTACTCTGGAAAACAGTGAAAAACATATGCCTCAAGTGCTATGTCCCTTGAGAGGAAAGTGGAGAGAGAATTTTATCTATCACTTCTCTTTAATCATTAATTGAGTGCTATTCCTCAAGGGACTTTTGTACCCTCACATTTCTAGTTTGTTTCGTACGGAAGATAAGTTGAGCTGCAGAGTAGAAAAAAAATCTCTCAGGTCAAATGTCTCCAGTAGTGGCAGGTGAATGACTTACTTGAAACTAATTCAAAGCTGAGTCCTCACTGGGTATCCAAAGCTATAGATTGCCTATGTGGAGACTGTGCATCTTTCTGCCTCTGAACTACTGGTGGATTTGAGTCACTCTCGCATAAGCAAACTTTGTGGGGTGTGTGTGTGTGTGTGTTTGTGTACATGTGCACGTGCATGCATATGCAGAGATTGAGAAGAAGACATGCTCTTGTGGTGCAGGGAGCACATAGTGGTTGTTAGCACTTTGAACCAACCAGCTACTCTGTAGGTGAAAGATATAGTGATCTGTTCTTGCCAAAGTTACAGCTTTGGAAACCCTAATAGTTTTACTTTGTCTTGTGATCACTAAGTGTTGAATTTGGATAGAAATAAAAAGGAATATACCTGTATATAACAAAAAACAAAACCCAAACTTGCAGGGTTCAAGTTGATTCTGACTCACCATGATCTTGCATCCAATTCTGAGAGTTGGAATCCAAGGAAAATAGATTATCTTTATCTCTCAGAACTGCTGGTGGATTTGAACTACTGGAGACACATGACCTTCTGATTGGAAGCGCAAAAGTATATACACTAGGTCACCAAAGTTTTTTGTGTATAGACACACCCATATGTACAACTATGGATCAGAATTTATTCTGTAAAATACGTGTATATGTGTTTTGTTTATATAACACACATATAAGGAACTGTAGTTGCATAATGCATTGCATGTTGTGATGGTAACCAAAAGGTCAAGAGTTCAAATCTACCAGGAACTATGCAGAAGAAAGATGCAGTCTACTTCCAAAAGAAGCCTGATGAAAATTATTATGAATTGGAGCTGTCTGTTGCAGTAGATTTTTAGTAGGGGCTGTGGGTTGTGTATATATCTGTTAACAATTATTAAAAGAAATATTTGCAATTAACATAGGTAATAAGTCAAATATTAAGACAGATTTTGTCATTATTTCAAAGGAAAAATGAGATCTATTTTATGTAAAGGAAACATGTATTTGCAAATATTAACAAACCTTAGATTCATGCAATATGGTTGAAGATAAATGTGTATAAGTTTCCTAATAAAAAACAGAATTGAATATTGCATAATATAGAACAGTATTTGTGATCTTTGCTACTAGTAATGGTTGCATTTATAAATTCAGCAGGGTTAAGTTTTTTCCTGTTTTTCTGTATATTCCAGATCATACTCCAAGGGCCTTTATAAACACTTTGTATACATTTGCTTACAAAATCCTTTAAAACCAAATCAATGCTTGATCTTCCCTATGCCTCAGGCTAGAAAGAACCTACAAATCTCTGATATTATACGGAAGTGTACAATTCTCAGTGAACATAAGCTCCTGCTTTTGCTCTTATTCTTGTTCTTCCCTCCTCTCTTTCTCTGTCTTCCATCGTTCTTCATTCTTTCTTGGAAAATAATTCCTTTTAATATGTAATCCATGTCATCTAATAATCTGTATGGGAGATATTTGACATTTACAGACTATACTTTTTAATGATTTTTTAATTAAAAGAAATCTATTTATATGCATATATATGTGAATGTGTACATCTATAGATGTCTCTTTCTCCATCTCCATATATATGAGATTGTTTATTGTCATAAAAAGGATCAGATTTTTTAAGGAAAAGAGGTCATAGTTTTATGATTCAAAGTTTAAAGATTCTTTTAAAAAAAGTCAAAAGATATGAAGCAGTGTTATTCTTAAAAGTGACTTGAAATTCTACTTAGAAACTGCCATTTGAAAACTATTCAATAATTTCCTTGACCACTCTTTATCTGTCAGATATAATCAAAGTACATTTTAAAAAAAAACTAATGGATCTTTATTGTTAAATACAACAAAAATTTGTTCCTAAAAAGTAAAATGTTTTCATATTATGAATTATATATATAAAGTAACAAGAAAAAAGAAGTGTGTGAACACATGTAATAATTATTGATAAAGTAATTTTTGTATATGTAGGTTCAGACATAAGATTGCAGGAAATTTATTTGTTGCTGTAAATTCAATATGTGAAATTATATATGTAAATGGTGTATATGTGCACATAAAGTGTTTTCTTTAAAAATTATCCCTTTAACTTTTTGAAAAATTTAGTATACATATAATTTACCAATTCTAAGTATCTGGCAACAGACAAAAATGTTTAGTGTTTCTTCATAACTAAAAGCAATTTTATAATTAAATTCACCAGTATCTTGATTTTTTTTTTTATATCAGTTGAAAGGAAGAATTTGTGTCTACATAAGAAATTATTGCTTTTCAGTATTTTTACCTTTTCAAAAGTAAGAAAATATAGTGTGAGACAGTCCACTGCTTTTTTACTCAATTATTAAAAGTACAAACGTCAATTAATTAATGGGAAAAATATCAATATTTTTAAATGTAAGATATTATAGAATTTGTACATATTAGAAATGTACAAATACAGTTGTTATTTTCTAGAAATATAGTCCACCTACAGAGCAGAAATAAATGTGCATTCTTCACACTTTTTACTTTATTCTTAGATTTATTTCAGCAGTTTTCTGGCCTACCACATAGTAACTGTAGAAGGAAAAGGATGCTATTACCAGAGAAGCATGATATCAGGTGTAAATAAGAATCAGGAGCTAATGAGACCAAAGTCTATTAACATAAAAAATTCCATCATCTCAGCCAAATGGAATAAATATTTTAAAGAAATTCAGATATTCATGCATAATACTCTATAAGGGAGGGAATTTAATTTTTTTAAAAGATGTCTTTGGTATGCATATATACACATGCAAACTGAGCACTAAAACAACTGATCCTTAGGAATCCACAAACCAAATTACCAGGTAAAGACATAAAACTAGGAAATATTTTGTCAGATGATTACTGAAGCAAACAGTTATGTGAGTACCCTATTTGATCTATGGAGAATCCCTCAAAAGGTATAATATATTCTAAATTATAAAAGCTTTTCCTTGGAATACAATCCAATGCATGACAGAAAGTGGGATTGATTGTGTTCAATACTACGTATCTTCTTTATAGGAACATGTGTTTGCTGAATCAAAATAGTATTTACATATTTTTCCCTAACAAAGTAACAAACATTCCTTTAGTTTCTTCAGTCTAAAAGCTGGCATTATTGCAAATGTCTTTGAGTTATATTGGCTTGCTTGACATCTAGTTTCAGGGTAATTGAGAAACATTTAGATTATATCTCCCAAGGCAAAGTGAGATAGAGAACTAAAAACAATGTAGTTCGGTCTGGGCATTTCAGGTCAAAGGGAAGTACTTTTTCTGCAGTGAGTGGCAAAGCTTTTTAAACCCAGGGCTTCCAAATCGTCATTTCCAACCATTCAATTTTCTAGAGAATTCTCTGATCAACTATCTTTATTAACACAATTTTAATAAGACTCTAGATAACAAATCTAAAATTCCCTATGCCTAGTCTATTGCAACTCATAGTGACCTTACAACAATCTCCAAATTTTCCTGGATGTCAACAAGGTTGATTTTCTTGCCTTTAATGTTTGATTTTAGGAAAATGGAACAACATTTAAACAATTAAGTCCTTTTAAAGGGAAATTTTACATGTATAAATAATACAAACTTTAAAATATCTTGCTTCAAATTGTTAAAAACCAACTTCATTATATAGGAAAATAAGACCAGTGAATATGTAAAGTGTTTATAGGAATCTCTTGAAGATCAGTGTAATGCACAATTAAAACCATTATATTAATGAGAAACCTGTCCGCAAATGTTTAACAAGAGGGTATTGTTCAAAAGGTTCAATTAGATTTTAAAAAGAACACAAACAAATATGGGTACTTAATTTATTAATAGCTTGATTGTTACTGGAATTTTGAAAATGTGGGCTCTGTGGAATGGAGACACGCACACACAGTTCTAATTAACACCAATCACAAACGCTAATGGTAGAACCTACTGCTTAAGTAAATGAACATCCTTACCCCTGCTGCTTTGAAGAGCCTGATAGGCATGCACTTTATTGACAAAGTAAGCTAATTTACAGAGTGATTGTCCAAGAGGGAACTGCTGTTTATTTGCAGAGTTTTTCCCATTGAACTCACAGGGCAAACATTGCACTTAAATTGTTAATTAAAATATCAACAGTTAAAAATGTAAACATTGGGCTTCTTCAGAGTGGAATGACATATAGGTGTACTAATTCAGAACCAAATCCTGATGTCCTCTTGGTCACTGATTCTGAGAAATGAGAGTGAGTTATTTTCAAAATTTGGACCGTTAAGCTATATTTGTGTCCCAAGAAGGAAATGTATTAGGATGACAACAAAATACACTGACACTCAAATCATCAACATAGTATAGCCAAGAACCTAAGGAGCTCTTCACTTTCTTTGTGCCTTCAGTGACTGCCATCTGTGGGTACCAGATGTGAGTATCCTACACTTGAAGAGCTTAAGGGTGAAATGAAGGCAAGCTGGATAAAGGGTTGATTTTGTGGTGTTTGGGTTTTTTGTTTTGTTTTCTCTAAGAAAGAAATGGTAGTGAAAAGCAGGAAAGAAAGCAGCTACAGTAATTTGAACTACAAAAGAAGAACATCTCAAAGCTTAAAACAAACAAACAAAAACCCCATGTTTGGTCTTCACTAGAAATGTGAAAGTGAATTCTGGAAAGTAAGACTGAAGTACTGTGAAATTCTGAAATCATGATTAAATTAACTGTAGTTGATTGAATTGACTTGGTTTAAAACCTTTTATCTACCAATCTCTTCAGATGCACACAACCTTGCTTATGCAGATGGCATAACCTTACTTGCTAAAAGTGAAGTACTTGTTACAAAAGATCAAGGAATGCAGTCTTAGGTGTGGATTGCATCTTAATGTCAAGAAAATAAATTCTTACCACTGTAACAACAGACATCATGATTGAAGGAGAAAGATTGAAATTGTAGATAACTTTTTATTTGGATCCACGTTCAACATCCTTATTACCGAGCAACTGACAAAGTCTTCAGTCATATTTCTCTTCATATTTCTGAATAACAATAATGTGAGTTTGAGGACTAAGGTATGTCTGGTTCCGTCCGTAGTCTTTCCATTCACTTGCTATGTGTCTGAGAGTTGAGCAATAAATAAGGGTAACCAAAAAAGAACTGATATATTTGAGTTGTGATGTTGGAGAAGGGTGCTGAACAATCTCATGGACTTTCAAAACAACAAAAATCTATCTTGGAGACAATGTGGCCAAAGTGCTTCTTGTAGGCAAAAATGATAAAGCTTTGCCTCACATATTGCCAGAAGAGCCTATTCCTTGGAGAAAGACATCATGCTTGGAAAGGCAGATGGTCAGTGAAAGGGGGGAAGATCCTCAACCAGCTGGAATGACACGGTTACTACTGCAATGGGCTCTAGTGAGTTGGAATGTGTGAGGATGGCACAGGACACAACAGGGAGGGTCAGATGTGTTCTTCATAGTGTCACTATGGGTCATAGTCAGCTTGATGACATCTAACAACAACAACATCTCTTCAGTGGGATATATGACAAACAGAGATAAACACAGTTTCTTTTCTTATAGTTTAGAAGGTGCATCTCTGCTATTAGTTTATCATAATGTGATGGCTTATGTTTTGCTCTGAATCTGGAACCAATGTCACTAATATTTCAAGTATCTTCAGGGTAGACAAATTTCAGCAGAACTTTCAGACTAAGATGAAATAGGAAAAAGGACACTGCTATCTCCTTTCAGATAAACTGTCCAGTGAAAACCTTATGGGTAGAAATGAAACATTATCTGATATAAGGATGGAAAATGTGTCTTTCAAGTAGGAAGCACTTAAACATGACTCAGAAAGAACTCTTTTGTCAATGGAGAGTCTACTTTAGACATAGTAGGAATAAAGCTTTCAGGACTTTCAGAGTCAGAAGAGACTCTGAAACATGTTCTTGAACAGGGTGTAGCTAGCAAAAGAAAGAAATAATGAAGTATGAGAATTTACAGAAGATTTCAAATAGACAAAGGTTTATCAAATAAAAATGAAACATTAAGAAATATACAAAGACTTAGGAAACAAAACAGGAAGAACATAACCAACATTTATCAAATGGAAAAAACTTAAGAAAAAAGAAATCAAGCTCAAATTTCAGTATTAAAAGACAGTATGGGCAAAGGAGCTCCGGTGTTTAGTCAACAGGAAATTGTACTTCAAAGGTTGTGCCCCTGTGGCACTTTGGAATACTTTGAAGCCAGTGGCTTCAAAGGAGAAAGAGGCAGTCTCCTCCCTTGTGATGTATACCCTCAGAAATTCAATGGTGGGCCAGCTACGCATCACTTCTGAATCAAAGACAATCAATTTATTGAGTCAGTAGAGCAAAAGTGAATAAGGATAACAGAAGAATTGATGTCTTTGAGCTTTGGTGTTGGAAAAGAGCACTGAACATCCCATGAACAGCCAAAAGAACACACAAGTATATCTTGGAGAGGGTGCAGCCAGAGGGCTCTTTGGAGGTAAGAATGGTGAAAGTACCGCACATACTTTGAAAATGTTGCTATGATGGGCTATTCCTTGGAGAAGGACATGATGCTAGGAAGAGTGGAGGGTTGGCAAAGGAGTGGAAGACCCTCAACCAAGTGAATTGATTTGATGACTGCTACAATGGACTTGTGTGTCAGGAAATGTGAGGATGGCACAGGATAGAATGAGATTCATTTCTTTTGTTCATAGGGTTGCTATGAGTCGTACTCGACTCAATGGCACCTAACAACAACAGAGTAAAAATAATATGGATGACACAGTAAACATTAAGTAATACAGAGGATTATAGAGAGTAACTATACAAAAAAGTGTACATTTTAAGCATTTCAAAGGGTAGCATAATTTTAAGAATAAATGATATTGAAAACAAAGTAAATACTGCACTGAAAGCATTGGCCAAACATAAGGATCAAGAAATTAATGACAAACAAATTCATAGGTTTAAAAAAAACAGAAGTAATGCTGTAAGCACTTACTCATCTATGCCAACAATTTAGAAATATAGCTATCTTATCAAATGAATGGAAATTATACCTATTTGTTTTCATTCCAAAGAAAGGTGACTCACCAGAATGTTGAAATTATCACACAGCATAGTTAATATCAAACACAAGTAAAGCTTTCTTGAATATAATTCAAAATAGTTGTTATAATAATTCAAATTTGATGTCCAGTAAATCTTGACTGAAAACAGAGAATACCAGATAGAGGGTACCAATATTTTCAGTCCTGTGTGGACACATACAACTGTTTGGATCATAAAATTATAGATGTCACTGTGAAGAACAAAGAGGTCAGCACACTATTAAAGCATTATTAAAGAAAAAAAATTAAAACTACAGACATCTGGCAGTTGGAATCTACCAGTAACTCTTCAGGAAAAACATTGGCATTTTACTGCCATTAAGATTTAAAATATTTGTGTGTTATATACAGTATGGGTCTTCAGTTTTTTGCAGATAGTTTTCTAAATTTGCCAGTACCATTTGTTAAAGAGTCTATCATTTTTCCACTTAATTGATTATGTCTCCCTGTCAAAGATCAGTTGACCACAAGTAGATGAGTTGATTTCTGGGTCCTCAGTACTTGGGGTCTTGATTACTACGGCTGTGTAGCAGGATTTGAGATAAGACAGTATGATATCTCTTTCCTTGTTTTTCTTTTTCAGTAGTGTTTTGCTTATTTGGATTCTTTCTCCATTCTAAATAAAACTAGAAATTGAGTTTTTCATCTTATTAAAGAAAGGATTTGGTAACTATATTGCAGTTTTGTTGAACTTCTAGATTACTTATGGTGGAATTGTCATTTTCACAATATTGAATCTTCCTATCCATTAACTTGGTGTTTTCTTACATTTTTCTAGGTCTCTTTGTTGCAATAATGTTTTGCAATTTTCTTTGTATAGGTCTTTTGTGTTTCTAATTAGGTTTGCTCCTAAGTATTTCCTGTTGTGGTTAGCTATAGTAATTGGTGTTGTTTTTCTTAGCTCCTTTTCTATGCTCTTTGTTACTGTAGTCAGCTGATTTTTGTAGGTTGAGCTTATATTGCTACTTTTCTAAATTGGTTGACTATGTACAATGGTTCGTTTGCTGAATCTTTAGGATTTTCTAAGTATATTATCATTTCATCTGCATATAGAGATAATTTTACCTCATCTTTGCCAATTTGGATGCCTCTTTATTTCCTTCTTTTGCTTTACTGACAGAGCTAAGACTTCTACCACACTATTGAATAGAAATGGTAATAGCGGGGAGACTTGCCTAGTTCTTGTTCTTTAATCTTTATTCATTGACGATAATGTTAAGTCTTGTTTTGCATATTTTTTTTTTCACTATGCTGAGAAAATTTCCCTCTACTCCTATTTATTGAATGTTTTAATCAGGAAGATGTATTGGATTTTGTCAATGGCTTTTTCTGCATCAATTGATAGAATTATGTGGTTCTTGTTTTTTGCTTTGTTAATGTGATGAACTACATTAATCATTTTTTCTTATGTTGAATGATCCATCCTTGAATGTTGTTGTTGTTAAGTGCCATAGCAACACTATGAACGAAAGATCTGAACCTAATTCTGTCCTGTGACATCCTCATACTTTCTGACACACAAGAGCCCATTGCAGTAGTCACCCTGTCAATCCACCTGGTTGAGGGTCTTCCTCTCCTTCGCTGACCCTCCAGCATTCCCAACATCATGTCCCTCTCCAAGGAATATCACCTTCTAGAAATATGTCCAAGAGGTAAAGCCCCATCATTCTTGCCTCCAAAGAGCACTCTGGATGCACCCTCTCCAGAACATATCTATTCATTTTCTGGCCAACTATAGAATGTTCAGTGCTCTTCTCCAACACCACCACTCAAAGGTATCAATTCTTTATCTGTCATCCTCATTCATTGTCCAGGTCTCAGATGCATAGCTAGTAATCAGAAAGACTATGGCTTGAATCAGACATATCTAGGTCCTCAAACTCACATCACCATTGCTCAGTAATTTGGAAAGGTCTCTAACTGCATATTTTCCCCATTGCAATGCATCTC
The DNA here is from genome assembly GCF_000299155.1 of Elephantulus edwardii. NCBI lineage: Eukaryota > Metazoa > Chordata > Mammalia > Macroscelidea > Macroscelididae > Elephantulus > Elephantulus edwardii. The sequence continues at coordinate 3,032,704 of NW_006399783.1, read as the reverse complement.
CTTATTTCCTGAAAACTTGTATCATTAATCCTGCATGTTCATGATTAATTTTTTTTTCAATTTACATTTACTTTGGACATGTTCTAAAGCAAGACTGGTCCTTGGAGAAGGACATCATGCTTGTGAGGGTGGAGGGACAGAGCAGGAGAGGAAGGCCCTTTATGAGGTGGATTGATTCAGTGACTGGGTTAATCAGGATTGGCATGTCAGAAACAGTGCAATTGGCACAGGACAGAGTAGAGTTTAGGGCTGTTACATATAGGGTCGCTATGAGTCGCAAGCGACTCGATGGCACGTAACAACAACAACAACATTTGGATTATATTGGCCAGAATTTTGTTGAGCATTTTGGCATCTACTTCATGAGAAATATTGTTCTGTAATTTTCTATTTTAATGGTGTAGCTCTGTAACTTTGGTATCAGAAATAAAGTCAAAGACTATAGAGTCCATCAGAGAACAACTAGGATCAACCATAGGATCCCTAATCCACACCATAAACAGATTTTCAAACATAATAAAAGGAGAGGATAAAATAGATGAATGAGACATTCTAAAAACCAAATCTTTATGAACATAAAATCTTTTCTCCAATAGAGTTGAAAGGAAACACACAGTCTGGGGGAAAATACTTGCCAATGACATAACTGATAAGGGATCTTACATACAATTTTTAGAATAATCCAGCACCTAAACAAGGAAAAAGGCAAATAACTCAATCACAAAAGAGACACAAAAGACAAATAGAGACATGAGCATAACATAAATTCAGATGATCAACAAACACATGAATAAATGTTCAAAATTCCTAGCTAGCAGAGTGATGTAAATCAAAATAATAATGATACCATCTCACTCCAGCAACAGCACTAGAAGGCAGCAAACAACAAATGCCGAAGAGAATGTGGACACATTGAAACTCATTTACCGCTAGTAGGAATGTAAAATGGTACAACTACTAATTTGGAAATAGAAATACCATTTTACCCAGCTATCCAACTCCCCTGCAGAATTTAGAGCCATGATGCATATGTATGCACATACATATTTATTGAAGCATTATTCACAATGGTGAAGAGATGAAAGCAGTCCAGTTGCCAAAATGGATAGAAGAACTGTGGTACATTCACACAAATGGTTTATTATGTATGAAGCATTATAAAAGAAATGAAACTATGGACAGGTTCCTCTTCTGTGATTTCCTCTGAAAACCTGCTGGAGGATCCTCTTTGGGTCGGTTCTGACTGTGTGGTACGCAACAACAACACGACAACCATCATTACTGACCATCATTACTGCAATTTTACAGTTAAACCTTCTGATGTTCTATCCTTTGAGTTATTTTTCATTGTTGTTGTTGTTGTTAAGTACTGTTGAGTTGTAAGCGACTCATAGAAACCCTATGAAAAAAAGACCTGAACAATTGTATAACTATCAACCTTTCTTCAGGTTCATAGATTTTTCCAGAGGCAAGTTATTTTGGAAGTGGATGCCACTCCTATTTCCAAACTTGTTTTAATCAGGGAGCTCAGCCAAACACTGTCCATCATGGATAACCTTTATCACATTTGACACATCAGTGTCACAGTGTTCAACTTCACAGCAACCACAAGTCACCTCTGTACAGCAAGTTGACAGACCAGGGCTATACGTTCTAGAAGAGTGTCTGTCCAAAAGCAATTAAAACAGGTTTGAGGGCTGCAGGCCCAAGGGCCTTACAGTATTTTACAATTGTGGCATGCCCAAATGCTGGCAGACTTTGGGCCAGAGATCCCCAATTCATCTGGAAAGTCCCCTCTGCTGACACCCACTTGGGAGGAGAAGAAAGCCGTAAGAGCCCTGAGCGTTTCATACGTATACGTGTCCCTCCTCTTCAAGATGAGAGAGGCTGTCCTAAAGTCCAGCTGGAACCAAGATTTACAACACACTAGCATTTTTCTGTGTAGGCACAAAAAATGCAACATTTTCTACCCTAACAGCTTATATATTATATATAAGTATATATAACATTTTGTTTTTAGGCTAACTGTATGGAATACACTTTTTTTTGTAGCTAAACACAACCTTGTTTGGTGAAAATGAGGAGCATTTGAGGCACTTGCTGCAGAAGGTTAAACACTGAAGCCTTCAATATGAATTGCATCTCACTGTAAAGAAAACAAAAATCCTCACCAGTGGATCAATAGATAATTTCATGATGCAGAAAGAAATGATTGAGATGGTCAGTGCTTCATCTTACTTGGATCCACTAGCAGTCAGGAGATAAGGAGATGTATTGAATTGGGAAGGTTTGTATTCAGGGACCTCTCCAAATTATTGAAAAGGAATGATATCATTTTGAGGTCTAAGGTGCACTTGATTCAGACTATGGTCATTTTAGTCACTTGCTATGCATCTGAGAGCTAGACAATGTCTAAAGATGAAAGAAAAATTGATGCCCATAAGCTGTGATGTTGAAGAAGAGTGTTCAAGATTTCATGGATGGTCAAAAGAACAAACAGCTATGTCTTGCAGAAGGTGCAGACTTGGAGGCAAGGATGATGAGACTTCATCTAAGATACTTTGGATTTGTTTCTAGTAAAGATTATTCCTTGGAGAGGGATAATATGCTTGAGAAGGTGGAGGAACAATAGAGAAGAGGAAGACCCTCAACCAGATGGGTTGACATGGTGACTATGGCAATGGACTTGAGTGTGTCAAGATTGTGACGATGGCCTGGTATAGAACAGTGTTCAGATCTGTTGGTTATAGGGTCACTATGAGTTGCACTCAACTTGATGACACTTAAGAAAAACAACATGGATATCTTTTCTAAGCAATTACATATTATTTTGCCACATAAACTAAAATACATTATTTTTAAGTTTTAAACATATAATAAACTCAAGAAAATATAAAACTAGTATGTGTGTTTTTAGAACCCAAGGTTCACAATATCAACATGTTGGTATTTATGTTTCACTGAATGCCTCTATGTATGTTTTTTGCCAAATCGAATTTCATAAATCCATACTAGTCTGTTTTTGGGATTTCCATTGTTGGATATGTAGAATAAACTTAATTTTGATATTCAGATAATATGGAAAACACAGTATTAAGGCAAAATTTGTGCTTACACCTAAATTTTTCTCATCTGCTAAACTACTAGAAGTAGAAAAGATCCAAGGACTTGAAAATTAAGATACTCTGAAAAAAATCTTACCAATTATGAAACAGTTATAAAATATCTTAATACTTTATCACATGATTAAAATAAACTAATTATTTTAATTTGTATTTTCCCTATTTGAGCTTTCTGTGTTAATATGTAATTTCATATATATTCTTTTGATTATGGCATATAAAGAAGTTTGGTTATTTTTAATCAGAATAATTTTTAGAAGCATGAGTGGCATCCACTTGCAAAATAGCTTAACTCTGAAAACTATGAACATGAAGAAACTATGAAAGTTACACAAGTGTTCAGGTCTTTCATTCATAGGGTCACTATGAGTCATCTATAACTTGATGTCACTTAACAAAAACAACAATTTTTAGATTACTAATTTTTAATATTTGTTTATATATCAAAGAAAGTATCATTAAATAACATAACTTCAAAATGTTTTATTCATTTTTGTTATTACTTGGCATCTACAAGAGAAAAACCTATTTGTGAATACTTATGAATATTCTTTTAAAGTTTCGCTGTTTGGTATCACAAATACAAATTTTATCCTTTATTTGCCTATATTTAAAAAAAAAACACTTCTTTTTGGTACATAGAGGTCATTACCTGCTTTGGAAATAATGTTGATACAACAAATCACTAAATTTATAATTTTGACTTTTTAAAAATTGTTCTAATGATGCTTACAAAGGTGCTTATCGCTTCCTTATAGATAGGCAATGCAATTTCAGTCTGTTTATTCTGATATGTTAGGCTGGAATATCATACTGTGTGCTATTGAAATATATCCTTTAACTAGTGTCATAAGTTGCTATAATGCTGTTTTGTTGTAATTTTACATCTTAATAGCTGAGTAGATAATTTCTCATTCATTATTCTCTTTCAATATTTTTTCCAACTTTTTATATCTTGAGTCCAGATAATGTTTATTATTTTCCCATTAATATTATTTCAGATCTATTCTTTAGGGCACTCTGGTGCCTTAGTGGTAAGGAATTATATAGCCAAACTAAAGTTACCCTGTTTGAATCCACAAGTTGCTCCATGAGAGAAGGGTAGGTAATCTCCTACAGTGAGATTATGTCTCAGAAATTCTGGGGATAATACAGGTTCTTCAGGTCCTCTTGCTAAATTGAGCAAACATATCTTGCCACTTCATATCTCCATCTTTATCATATCCTAAGCCGACGACCAGCTCGTATTTATTTGAAAAGACGGTAATTTTCAAGTTGCCATCAGTCATTCCTGATACCTCACCATGTTGTCTGTTATGAATCTGTCTTATCTGGGTATGTTACAAGATAGAGGTGATTTGACAGTGCTCATGTATTAACCAAATCAATTTAGAGAGCAACCATTGCTCTATAAACATACTTGCATTTATGAAATGGTACTGTATAGAAACATAATAACTGCACCTGATTTTCTCTAAATTTCAGTTATCTGTATAAAACTCAAAAATGCTCATTGCTGTCAAATCTGAACCTATTCATAGCTGACCCTCCAGCAAGTGTTCAGGTACTGTAAATCATGTAGGAGGAAATTACCCATCTGGTGAAGCAACTGGTAGTTTTCGACAGACAGTGAGGTTCCACCTTTGTGCTTGTAGCACATCCCTCTACCTACTAGAGTAACAAGGGTTCCTTCTGTAACTTTCCATCTCCAAATAATTTTATTATTCATTGCTTAACTTTTTTTGAGCCAGAGCCTATGGTGATGAAGGCGGAAGTTCAAGTTGCTTTGAAGGAAATAGCAAAAAATAAGGCTCCCGGAATAGACGGTATACCAATTGACATATTTCAGCTAACAGATGCTGCCGTGAATGTGCTCACCAAGTTGTGCCAAGAAATCTGGAGAACAACCACTTG
>NW_006399783.1:3025410-3026488 GCF_000299155.1 Elephantulus edwardii | reverse complement strand
TGGGGTACTCGGGATGGGTTTGTCAGAGGCAATGAGATTGGCACAGGATAGAGCACGGTTTAGGGCTGTTGTACATAGGGTCGCTATGAGTCGCAGGCAACTCGACGGCACATAACAACAACAACAACAACAATTGCTTAACAGCATTTTTGGGTTTTGCTTGTTTTTAATGAAATTATTTTAACACTATAAAACGCCCTCTTTAACCTCGTCACACACATAGAATAATGTGTTAGGGGTGTATTTATTACTGTATTTGAATATGTTCATTAAAGTAAATGAGTAACTGTTAAGGCTGAAAAATATTCCTGTACCACAGAAAGCAATTCAGGACTGTGATTGTTGTGGTTATGTGCTACTGAGTCAATTCATAGGAACTCTATAAACAATGGCTCTGAACCTTACCCTATCATGACCGCACATAATATATGTATTATTCAATTTGGGAAATATTGCCTCAATTCAGAGGTTCACAGATAGTTATGCAGTTTGATCAGCATGGATCTTTAAAAAATTCTCAAATCCAAGTCTCTCTATAAACAAACAAAAATCAAAACCGATGAAAGTGAGACAGAGGCATCCATATTTTTTTCTGAAGCTTCCTTAGTGATTTCTAATCACTAAGGGTTGGAAACATCCTAATATATCCTGTTTAATCCACATCCTTCTTTGCTTTAGTGAGATTAGGTCCAGGTTCTTCCTGCTCAAAGAGCTCAGGGTAAAAAGAAATCTTGACAGAGGTCAAATCAAAAGATTGGTTATATCTTATTATATGATCTTCTAGTAATTAGGTACATTTCTGATTTTCAATTTCATCACTTAAAATAAAGACCGCATATCTTTATCCTATATTCCTTGAAGAGTGATATTTATTTGCATCTGATTTACCTTAAAGTAGGCATTAATATGCAGAGTACTGTCCTCCTCTGACCCCCATGTTCCAGTTTGTATCATTTTTCTCTGAGGAAGAATCTAGGAAGTCTGCCTATTTTCCTATTGTTTCCGTTATTTTTACACACAAGAAAGTTTAAGTTATGTTCAGTCTTATTTTTTACTTTTTTATTTATTTAATTTTTTT
>NW_006399783.1:3019777-3024326 GCF_000299155.1 Elephantulus edwardii | reverse complement strand
TGGAGGCAAGGATTCTGAGGCTCCGTCTAACATACTTTGGACATGTTGTGAGGAGAGACCGGTCCTTGGAGAGGGACATCATGCTTGGGAGGGTGAAGGGACAGTGCAGGAGGGGAAGGCCCTCTCTGAGGTGGATTGATTCAGGGACTGGGATAATTGGGAAGGGAGTGTCAGAGACAGTGTGATTGGCACAGGACAGGGCGGAGTTTAGGGCTGTTGTACATAGGGTCCCTATGAGTCACAAGCGACTCGATGGCACATAACAACAACAACAACAACATAATGAAATTGGGAGCTCTGGAGGCTTAATGCAAAGAAGCTGTACTGCAATCTCAAAGGCACACAGTTCCAGAACATCTGCTGCTGCTCCAGAGAAAAATGAACAGTCTCCTCTAGTGTAATTAACTGCCTCTGAAAACCCACTGGAGGGTCAGCTATGGGTCAGTTCTGACTCTGTAGTACATAACAACATAATGAAATTAGTTTTGGTGGCTTAGTGGTAAGGAGTTGTACTGCTAACCTAATGACACACAGTTCGAATGCACTAGGTACTTCACAGGAGAAAGAAGATCAATCTTCTGTACAGTTACCAGCTCACTGAAGGGTCAGCTACGAATTGCTTCCAACTCAATGGTGCATAAGAAACAATAATAATGAAATGGTTTCTGATATTGAAATATGTTGTTGTTGTTATGTGCCGTTGAGTTGCTGAAACTCACTGCTCTATTCCTTGCCAGTCTTATTGACTCTGACACACCTATGCCCACTACTCTAGTGATAGAATAAATCGATCTCATCAGGGGTCTTCCTCTCCTATGCTGTCTGTCCCTCCACTCTTCCAAGCATGACGTTACTCTCATAGAGTATATTTAATAACAAACAAGTAAATAATTAAGTAAAATTCTACATTCATTAAATTATTTCTTGCATCCATTCAGTCACCAATTCTTTCTCCAGTAATCTATTTTGTATTGAGATAATCAATCACTTATTGAGGCAATGAAGTATTAAAAGGAGTATTGCTTCCTTCCCTGGATGAAAATACCTATGCTCTTGTTGAAGCATCACAAATAAGCCTTGTTCTGGGGAAGTCTTTTTTGTAATATTTTTTTTTCCTAATGCCTTATTATTTTTCATGGGCAGGGAGGTCAGATCTATTGCTTAGATGGTTCTTGTGTGATGCAAAGTGGTGGCAATATGACTTAGAAATTTGTCTGTCTTGCAAAGGAAGCAATAGAAGTCCGCATGAGAAACTCTTGTTAAATTTTACACATTTAGGTGCAGATGGGAAAGGATTTGTTTTGGTCCTAGACTTTATTAATCATTTTGTCACCCATGGAACTATAGCAGCGATTAATCACACACATAATCTACAACAGCTCTTCTGTTGGACTCCTAGTCCTGGTATAAATTATCATGTCAAGGATTAATCCATTTTATTTGCCTTAATCCTCTGTGTTCATTTCTTCGTCTTTCCCCTCAACTGCATCCTGTTTGCTCAGCTTTTGTGTAGAAGGGTTCCAATTGTCTGCTTGACAATTGGAATCTGAATGATTAATAACAGTGACAGAAATTTGACCAAGGGTTCAACAAACTATGAATAAAAACATTGAGCCCAAGGTCAGCACAGGTTACATTTTGTGCTCGCTTGGCTAATAACACAAAACCCAAAAAACCAAAAAGAAGAGGGAAAAAAGGAAATGTAGAAAAGGAGGTGAAGGAGGAAAGCCATTTCTTTAGCCATTAATGCCTTTTCACTAAGGATAATCTGAATACACTGAGCCTAGTCATTTCCAACCAACACCCCCTCCTCTGCCCCCAACAGACGCCTTCTGTTATTAGACTTGCTGTGTAGGCCACCCAGTCTGGTGTAACGGCCCACTTCAGCAATTTCAAATCACAGTTAAATGCTGATGCCTTCAGGGCTTTGACTACTGCAAACAAAGTGAGCTGGCAAGTTGCAGAAGCTTCCCTAAAGTGTGATACAGGATCGTAAATTTCACATGATGGCTATTAAGAGGCATAAGTTGTAGTCAGAACATCTTACAATCAACTCCTCCGGGTTTTCCCGTCAAGGCTGAAAGGGCGCCCATCCCAAACGGAAAAGCAATGCTCATGGTTTTGATTAATTAGAGGCCAGTCAATCGGCTTTTGAAACTTCTGAGCATCTGATGGAGAATTGTTTTAATGCAAGCTATAGTAGTTTCTGTTTCAGGAAGAATATTTTAAACAACGAGACCTGTGCAACACAACAATTAGCAAACGATTTATAAATATTAATAAGTGAAGAGACTCTCCAAGGGTGGCTCCACTAAGTGGAAGTAGAAAATTTGGCCATTATGTTGCCAATGAGCATAAAAAAGACCTGAGGCATAATTTAAAACAAGAAACTAATTATATAAAGGATAATACAATTTTACTATAGTAGAAAGCTAGCTTGGCCGGACACAAAAGTGAATAAAATATCTAACTTGTTCATTTAACAGATATTTGTTAAAAGTCTATCATGTGGCAAAAACTAAGAATGGTTAATGAAGATTGATGCTTTAACAGCAATGATAATCAACTACACCAACTTATTAAAGCTATCATCATAAATGTCAAATCTAGATTTCACTGAGCACCATTTAGAATAGAGATCTAAATCTTGTCAGTTCTACCCTTTGTACTGGCTTATGTGTGGGCTAACTGAAAAGCTAAAGATTCAAATCCAAAAAACCTCAAATAAAATTCTTTCTTTGGAAGAAAGATAAGCCAGTTATTTTACAGCCTCACACCCTTGATGGAAGGAAGATTGTCAGCATTACTCAATTGCAGTGGGTTTGGTTTTTTAGTTATAAAGAAAGACACTATGACAAAGAGAACCAATGGTATATGAGCTTAATAGTTGACAAAATGAATGAAAATCTCATATACTTTGTGATCAAAACAAGCTAAGGCAATAAAAACCAATAAAGAATATTGGGCAAGTACTGCGTACACTTTAAAAATTCACTGAATTACAAATAAATTCTGAGATACTAACAATATTTTTGTTATTAAAATAATTACAATATAACAGTGAACTTCATGAAAATATTTTTAGCAATAATTACAAAACACATCAAGTGTATTCATAAAAATTAGCGTATACAGTTGATAGTGGGAAATGCCTTTATTTGAAATTATGTTTACATAGACATTCAGTAGTTATCACAGCTGCTATTCATTTCAATGGGAGAAACACCACAACCCCAGAAGTGACTAGAGGCCTGATCCACCATATATCTAGGGTTGGGTGGGAGGAGGATGGAGAGGAATGATGACCAGATAAAGCAGGGGTCTGGCTGACATGGGGGAGGAAGTGGATGCTGGTGGAGCAGGGCAGAAGAGGAACTAAATCAAAGGCACCTATGGGGGGAATGTAGGGGCACCTGGCACTTAATTGGTTACTTTCTTAATGGGATTGTATCTCATCTACTCTCCTGGGTAAGATGCTTGTCTGTCAGATATTGCTCTAAATTGAACATTTAAATTAAGGCAGCCGAGGGAGAAGAATTGTCCATCCATTTCCAAAACACCAGGCCTTCAAAAACCCTATGCAAAATATAGCACACTTAAATTAGATTAGCAGATATAAAACCTGAGGCGAGCCCTCTGGTTGGCAATCACAAAGGAGAAGGAACATTGCAAGCAGACACTAGTTATCGGAACATAGAATGTGAGAACCATGAACATAGGTAAATTAGATCTTGTTGAGAGAGAGATGGAATGCATAATTATTGATATACAAGATGTTAGAGAAATGAAATTGATGGCATGGGACATTTTGAGTCAGACATGATCTACTATGCTGGAAATTAAAAATTGAGAAAAATGATGTTGCATTCATAGTTAAAATAACAATTTTGAGATCTATTTTGAAGTACAATGTTCTGATTGACAGGATAATATCTATATACATACAAGGAACATCTGTCATCATTCAAATATACACACCAACAATTAGAGCTAAAAAGTAAGAAATAGACAATTTTTGCCAACTTTTGCAGTCAGAAATCGATCAAATATGCCACCAGGATGCACTATGAATGACTAGAATGCAAAAGTTGGGAACAGGGGAGAAGAATCAATAGTTGGAAAACATGGGCTTGATGACAGAAATGAGGCTGGACATAAAATTATAGAACGTTGTGCAGTTAATGATTTATTCATTGCAAATACTTTTATAAAAAACATAAACACGGGCTATATACATGGACTTCACCTAATGATCAGCACAGACAGGAATCAGATTAACTATATCTGTGAAAAGAATCACTGGAGAACTTCAATAACAGTTGTGAAAAGTAGGCCGGTTGCTGATTATGGAACAGACCATCAACTACTCACTCAAGTTCAAATTGACACTAAAAAAAATGAAATCAAATCCACAAGAACCAACATTGGACCTTGAATGTCACCCACCTGAATTAAAAAAAAACATCTCAGGAGCAGATTAGAGGCCTTCAAAGTGAATGAGCAAAGGCCAGATAAGCTGTTGGAAGATATCAAGAATATTAACCATGAA
>NW_006399783.1:2960866-3019642 GCF_000299155.1 Elephantulus edwardii | reverse complement strand
TAAGCAATAATATTCTGCGTAGAGGTTCTAATAGTGGCACAAATCAAGTTACAGAGGGAAGGTAACCTTATAATAAAAGGCCTATGGACTAGCACTTTGTCTATTATAGTGTATATGTTAGGAACCACAAGATGTAGAGGCTCAGCTATGTCATTTATGGTTCTTAAGTCCTGGAGGAAATTCTATCTACCACTGGGTTGGTTTATTTATTTTTTTTTAATTTTTTTTACAGAGGTTTTGGATTTCCATTCATTCATTGCCGCAATTTTCTCCCTGCCCACCCCTCCCCACCAGCTAGCTTCCCCCTCCGAAGAGAGAAAAAAAAAAATTCCTTCATTAGTATACAATTCCCACGTCCCTTCCCTCTACCCCCCACCCCGAGTACACTTCTCTATGCAACTTTAATTCTGGATTCCTGTGCTAACCATAATACTCAATCATATATCACTTCCAATCTGTTCTTTCCCTCATCTGTTTCAATACAATATACATAAATTCTTAAGCATGCTATGGGAAAATGTTGAATGATTTAGGAAACATTAATAGACAATGGAAGAGGTATACAGAGTAACTGTGCCTCAAAGAACTGGCTAGCACAGAAATATTTCATGAAACAACTAATGGTCAAGAGGCAATGGTGATAAAGGAGGAAGTTCAAACTGCTCTAAAGGAGCTGGCAAATAACAAGGCCCCCAAAATTGATGGACATATTTCAACAAATAGAAGCAGTCCTGGAAGAACTCACCAGGCTATGCAAGAAAGTACAATCTTCTTGGAGGTCAACTACCTGGTCAACTAACTAGTTCTTGTTTTTATTGTTGTTGATTGCATTCAAGTCAAGCACAACTCATAGCAACCCTATGAACAAAAGGCCTGAAGCTTTTCTATAACTATCAACATTTATCTAATTTCATAGTTTCTAGAAGTATGTTGTTTGGGAAGTGGATGCCATTTCTGCTTCCAAATAACTAACTAGAAGAGATTCATATTTATTCCCATTCTGATAAAAGATGATCCAATAGAGTATGGAAATTATAGAATGATATCAGTACTATCATAAGCAAGCAAATTCCTACTGATGACTATCCAAAAGCACTGGAACAGTACATAGGCAAAGAATAGAAATACAAGCTGTATTTAGAAGAGGTCATGGCACTACAGACATCATTGCCAATGTCAGATGGATCTTTCCCAAAAGTAGAGATTTCCAGAGCAATATCTATTCATGTTTCATTGATTATGCAAAGGCATTCAACTTCATGGATTACAACAAATTATGGCTAACATTGAGAATAATGGGAATCCCAGAACACTCAAATGTGCTCCTGCAAAACCTATATTTGGGCCAAGAGGCAGTCATCAGAACAGAGCAAAGAAATACTGCAAGGTTAAAAAATAAGAAAAGGACTGTGTCAGGGATGAGTCATTTCCAAACTTTATGAGAAGGAATATGGCATACAGATTGGAGGAAGACTCATCAATGGCCTGTGCTATGTAGATGATACAGCCTTACTTGCTGACACTGAAGAGGGCCTGAATCGTTTAGTACGGAGGGTCAAGGAATGTAGTTTGTAATATGAGTTCTTAACAACAAGGGAAAAAAAAAGATTCTCACCACTCGGCCACTGACAGCATCATAATAGACAGAGATTGAGATTGTTAACAATTTCTGCTTGCTCGCTTCTACAATCAACACTCTTGGCAACTCTAGTCTGGAAATCAAAAGATGAATTGCATTATGCAAATCTATCAGGTATCTCTCCAGAGTGCTGGAGAGTAATATGTCAGTCTAGAGACTAAGGTGTGACTGATCCAGGCCATGGTCTTTGCAATTGCTATTTTTCAGAGACTGGATAATGCCTAAAGATTACAGAAGAAAAATGGACGCTTTTGAGTTGTTGTTCTGAAGAAGAATATTGAACATATAACATGGACTGCCATAACAGGTCTGTCCTGAAGAAGGTGCCATCAATCTGCTCTTTAGAGACAAGGATTTTGAGACTACATCTCACATGCTTTGGGTATGTAGCCAAGAAAAGAAATATCATACTTGGAAGGGTTGAGGGTTGAGGGACAATACAGGAGAGGAAGATTCTGGATAAGATAGATTGACACAGTAACTAGGTACTAAATGTAGGTGTGACAATGAGATTGGGTCAAGATAGAGCAGGATTCAGAGCTTTGATTGTGTATAGGGTCACTATGAGTTATAGTTCATTTAACAGCACACAACAAGAGTAATATGTGAAACACAAGAACAGTTTAATAAGAAAGAATGTTCGCTTTTAAAAATAAAGATTCAAGGCCAACATAGGAATTCATAGTAGATGGTTTTTAAAACAAAAAGACATACACATAAAGTGACCTTTAACCATTTACCTCAGAAATATAATTTAATGGAAGAGAGTATCAAATCCGTTTCATAAGGACATTTATTAATGAAATAAAATTCATAATATCCTAGAGCTCCTGAGAGGGTCAATCAATGACTCAGAAATTCATCATTCCTTTTGGAAAAAAGACATTATTGTTAAGTGACATTGAGTCAAGTACAACTCATAGCAACCCCATGAACAAAAGATCTAAATCCTGTTCAATAACTATCATCATTTCTCTAATGTTCATAGATTTTCCAAAGGCCTGCTGTTTAAGAAGCAGATTCCAATCCTGCTTCTAAACCTGCCTTAATCTGGGAGCTCTACCAAACCCTGTTCAACATTGTGTTGTTGTTACGTGCTGTCGAGTCGTTTGCGACTCATAGCAACCATATGTACAACAGCCCTAAACCCTGCTCTATTCTGTGCCAATCTCATTGCCTCTGACACACCCATTCCGATTACCCCAGTCACTGAATCAATCCACCTCATAGAGGGTCTTCCCCTTCTGCGCTGTCCCTCTACTCTACCCAGCACATGATGTCCCTCTGTCTCACCTTACCATTATGGCATTTGACACAGCAGTGGCACAGCATTCTGTATTACAGCCACCCCAAGTTATCTCAGTACAGCAAACTGACACACCAGTACTGTACCACTTTGAACAATGTTATTACCAAACACAGTTAATTAACACCAGGCCCAGAGGGCCAGTACCCCAGCTGACTTTAAAATACAAAGGCCCACCCACCAGGCCCTGATTAAACTAAATGAAAGGCTTCCAGATCACAGCTAATTGCTAACTAAATCCGGGAGACTAATCAGCTTACACAGGAGTGTGAACAAAATTTATATCCTTACTTACCCAATAAAAAGTCCCAGGTTCTAGCTAAAGCAGATTGACAACTGAGTATAACAAATAACAAGTAACAAATAAATAGTTCTTATATATTTTTAACAAGTCTCAGATAGGTTTTCATTAAATTATTATGCCTTGATTTCATGGACCAATTTCTCATGACTTGGTACAGTTCTACTCTAACACATTTTATCATTGGAAAATTATGAGCTTCCTGGGATTGTGCTTTTAATATTATTTCAGAAAACAATCACCTTTACAAGGTGGCAATAGAAATAGTAATTTTGTTATATGAAATGCTTCTGAAACTCACATAAAATATACACATAGGGAAGTAGACCATATCCATCTGCTGTTGTGATTAACATTGGTATCATTCAATTTAATGAATGTTTAAAAGGGGACATTTCATAGTGTTTTGAGGCTTTACCTCTGAGCATTTTAGGCAGAATGCATACACAAAATGTTAGAAAGAGTTATTCCACAATGTCACCAGCACCTGTTGTTTGCTGTTCTGTTCAGTTTTGCTATACTTACTGGAATAAGATGATACCTTATAGTTGTTTTGATTTGCATCTCTCTTAAAGCTAGGGATTTTGAACATTTCTTCATGTGTTTGTTGGCCATCAAAAGGTCTTCTTTGGTGAAGTGTCTGTTCATATCCTGTGCCCATTTTTCAATTGTGTAGTTTATCTTATTGTGGTGCTCGAGTATTTTATAAATTCTAGAAATAATTCCCTTATCTGACATGTCATTACCAAATATTTTTCCCAGTCTGTGGCTTCCCTTTTTACCTTGTTGGAGAAGTTTTTTGATGCACATAGGGATTTGATTCTTAGAAGGTCACATTCATATAGTCTATAATCTCCAGGTTGTAGATTTTTCAGGATGCTTGGAAGACAGTTTATGTTGTGCATTAGGACTTCTAGAGTTCATCCAAGCTTTTCTTTAATGAAGTTTATAGTCCTTTGTTTTAGTCCTAGGTCCATTATGCACTTTGAGTTGGTTTTTGTGTATGACATGAAGTGTGAACCACTATGAAAGGCAGTATAGCACTTTCTCAAAAAGTTGCAAATTGAAATAACATTTGACCCAGCAATTTCACAACTGGGAATATACCCTAAAGAAACTATAGCTGCCACCCAAGCAGATATATGCACACCCATGTTTATCACGGCTTTGTTCACAATAGTAAAGAGTTGGAACCAACTTATGTTCCCATCAACAAACAAATGGATAGAGAAGCTCTGGTGTATTAACACATTGGAATACTACCCTGCTTTTAAAAATAAGGAACTCATAAAATATTATAGAAATAAGTGATGCTGGAGGACATTATGCGAAGTGAAATATCTCTGTCACAAAAGGACAAATACTATATAATGCCACTGTGGTAAAACGGGACTGACACTGGCGCTGGGTGGAGACTGAGATAGATGGGATAAATTATGTATAATGCATTGAAACAGATGAGGGAGAAAACGGTTTAAAAGATATATATGAATAGGTCTTATTGTCTTGACAGGAGTCCAGAATTAAGGCTGCATAGTGGAGTGGATTTGGGGTGAAGGATTGTATCACAATGAAAGAATTTTTCTTTTATTTTTTAAAGAGAAGCATGAACTAGGGGAGGGGTGTGCAGAGAGAAAAGTGCAACAATGAGTGAATGGAAATCCAAAATGTCTGTAAATTTTCATGAAAATTAATAATAATTAAAAAATGCATGCACGCGCGCGCGCGCACACACACACACACACACACACACACACACACACAAAACCAAAACACCAAAATGTTAGAAACAATACTTTCACATAACATGACTGGCATGATAGAGTTGAGAATTACAGAAGAATGCAACACATTCCTTGTTATTTAGTAAAGAGAACCACAGATTCTGCAAGATTGGGGAGGGGAGAGAAAAAAATAAATTCTGGCCAGGAAAACTTTCATGAGCAAATTCAAATGACTTTATGGTAAGTAAAAACAAAGGCAGACAACTTAGCCTAACTTAAATTGAAAGGTTGAGTCTGTTAAAGATGAGTGATTAAGTGGACCTGAATGTAGTAAAGTATTCTGCATGCTTGGAGGAAAGAAGACTGACTTGTCCAAAGAGTAAATTCTGTGGATGCCTTTGATGCAATAGAATTGTTTCTAGACACCAGAAATATCCTTTTCTTCCTTTCTTCTTCTTCTTTTTTCCCCCCCCTACCTACAATCAACACTGTTGGCACCAGCAGCCAGGAAATGAAAAGACATATTGCGATGGGAAAGTCTGCTGTTAGGGACCTCACCAAAGTACTGAAGAGCAATGGTGTCACTCTTGAGACTAAGGTGTGTCTAATACAGGCTATGGTCTTTGCAATCACTTGTTATGCATCAGAGAATTGGACAAGGACTAGGAAGGATATAGGGAGAATTGATGCCTTTCAGCTGTGGTGTTGGAGAAGAGTATTGAGGGTACCATGAACTGCTAAGAAAACAAACAGATTCATCCTGGAGAGGATTAAACTGGGCTGCTCCTTGGAGGCAAAGATTCTGAGGCTTCATCTGACATACTTTGGTCATGTTGTGAGGAGAGACCGGTCCTTGGAGAAGGACAACATGCTTGGTGGAGGACAGGTGCAGGAGGGGAAAGCCCTGTAGGAGATGGATTGATTTGGTGACTGGGGTAATTGGGATGGGTGTGTCAGAGACAGTGAGGTTGGAACAGGACAGAGCAGAGTTTAGGGCTGTTGTACACACGGTCACTATGAGTCGCAAGCGACTCAACGACACATAACAACAACAACCTGAAGAAATATATGTGTGAGGGACAAATCATTGCTATGATGCTTTTGTTGACCTTCCACTTCTCCAAACACGATGGCTTTTTCTAAGGACTATAAACTTTGCTTAAACTGCTACCATATGTAATATCATATGCAAGAAAAATACTGCTGAAGATCATTAAAAAATGGCTAGAACAGTACATAGAGAGGGAATTAGCAGAGTTCAAGCAAGATTTAGAAGAGGTAGTGGCACCAGGGATATCATTGCTGATGTCAGATGGATCCTGGCTGAAAGTAAAGAATAACAGAAGACTATCTGTCTATGCATTATTGACTATGCAAAGGCATTTTACTGTGTGGATCATAACAGGTTATGACTACCATTAATAAAAATGGGAACCCCAGAACACTTAATTATACTCATGTGAAACCTATACCTAGACCAAGAAACTGCTGTGAAAACTCAGAAAAGGAATATTATATGGTTTAAAATTAAGAAAGGAGTGTGTCAAGGTTGTATTCTCTCTTCATACCAGTTCAGTCTGCATGATGAACAAATTATTTGAGAATTTGGACTCTATAAAGAAGAATCAAGATCAGAGGAAGACTCATTAATAATCTGCATTAAACAGATAACACAACATTGCATGCTGAAAGTGAGGAGGACTTAAAGCACTTTTTGCAGAAGATCAAATAATATGGCCTTCAATATAAATTGTACCTAAAGATAAAGAAAACAAAAATTCTTATCACTAAACTGATAGTCAATATCATGATAGATGGAGAAAAATTTAACTGTCAACAATTTCATCTTACTTGGATCCACAATCAATATCCTTGGTACCAGCTATCAGGAAATCAAGGGACACATTGCATGGAGAAAATCTGTAGTTAGGGATTTTTCCAAGTTATTGAGAAGTAATAATGGCAGTTTAAGGACTAAGGTGTGTCAGATTCAGGCCTTTGCGTATTTGATCACTTGCTATGCTTCTGAGAGCTAGATAATGAATAAGGATAACAGAAAAAGAATTTATGACTTTGAGCTGTGGTGTTGGAGATGAGTACTGAAAAACCCATAGACTACTAAAAGTACAAATATATCTTGGAAAATGTGGAGCCAGAGTGGTCTTTGGAAGCAAAAATGATAAAGCTTCATCCCACATGCTTCAGGCATGCTGCTGGGGTGTGCTGTTCCTTGGAGAGGAACATGATTGGAAAAGTAGAAGTTTGGCAAAGAAGGGTTAGACCTGTAACTTGGTGAATTGACACAGTTACTGCCACAATGGACTCTAGTGGGTCAGGAAGTGTGAGTATGGCACAAGATAGGACAGGTTTCGGATTTGTTGTTCATTGAGTCACTATGGGTTGTAGTCAACTTGATAGCACCAAACAACAATTACCCTCTTACAAAACTCCACTGTGTCCAAATCTATTGTTACAGTAGATTTTGCTAAGAATCATCTTTTCTTTTACTGGTTCTCCACCTTTCTAAACATGTTACATTTTTCCTGGGACTGGCCTCTCCTGAAAATGTTACCAAAGTTTGTAAGATTAAGTTTCACCATCCTTGCCTCTAAGGAAAACTCCGGCTGCAATTCTTCCCAGACAGATTTATTTGTTCTTTTGACTGTCCATGGTGTAGTCAGTATTTTTTGCCAATACTACAATTAAAATAGTGTTATATAACCAAGATATTATAAAATAATGAACCACCTTTTTCCTCAAAGTTAGATAACGTATCTGATTACCCACTTGAAAAAGCCATCTGAAAGACCTACAACAAGAAGAGGATAAAAGAGATGAATGGGACCCTCTAACAATAAAATCCCTTTGCACATCCAAAAACTTCTCCAAAAAGGTAAAAAGGGAAGCCACAGATTGGGGAAAAAATATTTGGCAATGGCGTGTCTGATAAGGGACATATATCTAGAATTAATAGAATACTTGAGCACCACTAAAAGTTAAAGGTAAACAACCCAATTTGAAAAAAGATGGCCAAAAACACATGAAGAAGTTTTCAAAATCCCTAGCTCTAAGAGAGATGCAAATCAAAACAACTATGAGATATCAGGGTAAGAATAGCAAAATTCAGCAGAGCAACAAACATCAAATGTAGGTGAGGTTGTGGAAAAACTGTACCCCTAATTCACTGTTGGTGGGAGTGTAAAATGGTGCAACCACTATGGAAGGCAGTATGGTGCTTTCTCAAAAAGTTGCAAATAGACATACCATTTGACCCCGCAATGCCACTACTGGGAATATACACTAAAGAAACCAGAACTGTTACCCAAGCAGATATATGCACACCCATGTTTATTGTGGCTTTATTCACAACAGCAAAGAGTTGGAAACAACCTAAGTGCCCATCAACAAACGAATGGATAGAGAAGCTGTGGTATATTCACACAATGGAATAGTATGCTGAATTGAAAAAACAATGAACCCATGACACATTATACAAAATGGGTGACCTTGGAGGACATTATGCTGAGCGAAATATCTCAGTCACAAAAGGACAAATACTGCGAAGTGTCACTGTTGTAAAATGTAACTGACATCGGGGTGCCAGGAACCTAAGAAAAGAGGGGATAAATTATGTATACTGCAATGAAACAGATGAGGGAGAGAGTGATTTAAAAGGAATATAGGATTAGGTATTATTTTCATGACAAGATAACAGAAAAAAAATGCATAGTAAAAGGGACTGTGGACTCAGGGAGAAGGGATTTTATAACAATAAAATGTGTTTGTTTTTTTTTTTTCAAAGAGAAAAATGAACTGGGGAGGGATGGTCAGGGAGGGAGAAAAAGATGCAAAAATGAGTGAATGGGGGAAAAACTAAATGTAAAGAATATGCTGTAAAAAAGATTGTTGTTGTTGTTATGTGCCGTCGAGTCGTTTCCGACTCATAGCGACCCTATGCACAACAGCCCTAAACCCTGCTCTATCCTGCGCCAACCGCACCGCCTCTGACACACCCATCCCGATTACCCCTGTCACAGAATCAATCCATCTCATAGAGGGTCTTCCCCTCCTGCGCTGTCCCTCCACCCTCCCAAGCATGATGTCCCTCTCCAAGGACCCGTCCCTCCTGGCAACATGTCCAAAGTATGTCAGACGAAGCCCCAGAATCCTTGCCTCCAAGGAGCAGCTTGGTTTAATCCTCTCCAAGATGAATCTGTTTGTTTTCCTGGCAGTCCATGGTACATTCAGTACCCTTCTCCATCAGCTCAAAAGCATCCACTCTCCTTCTGTCCTCCCTAGTCATTGTCCAACTCTCTGATGCATAACAAGCGATTGCAAATACCATGGCCTGTATCAGGCGCACTTTAGTCTCCAAAGAGACACCCTTGCTCCTGAGTACTTTAGAGAGGTCCCTAACAGCAGACTTTTGCATCGCGATACGCTTTTTGATTTCCTGACTGCTGGTGCCAAGAGTGTTGACTGTGGAGCCGAGCAAACTGAAGCTGTGAACACTCTCAATCTCTTCGTCATCCATCCTGACGCTGCCAATTGGTCCAGTGGCGAGAATCTTTGTCTTCTTGACATTGAGCCTCAGTCCATACTGAAGGCTGCAGTCCTTGACCCTTCGCAGCAAGTGCATGAGGTCCTCCTCAGTTTCAGCAAGCAGGGTTGTGTCATCTGCATAACGGAGATAGTTGATAGATCTTCCACCAATCCTGATGCCACAATTCTCCTCATAGAGCCCAGCCTCTCAGATAATCTGCTCTGCATGCATGTTGAAAAGGTATGGAGACAGGATGCATCCCTGGCATACACCCTTCCCAATTTTGAACCATTTTATTAACATTGTTAATAAAAAAACTAAAGGAGCCAATCTCTCTTTAAAAAAAAAGAAAGAAAAGCCACTTGGCAATTGGCTCCCTGAGCCTTGTATTAATGGGAACTGTAATCCAGAACACATTTATGAGAAAATTTGACTGTTCCTTCTTATATTTAAAAAAAAAATACATTTTATATTTTATGCTGGTTTACTTACAAAGTTTGTATACACTGCTTTTCACCCTAGAGCTGAGCTTTCTCACTTTCTTTACCCACCTCTCCCTCTACTCATTAAATTGTACAACCATATGTTTATCGCCTGCCCATCCTCACCCTGCTGCATCTACTCTCTCCCCCCTTTGGATCTTCAAACACATGTTACTAGTCCTCTTTCAATTTCTACAATAATGGTCCTATATAGTAATTGTCCTTATGGGACTGAGTTGGTTCACTTAGCATGATGTTCTCCAGTTCCTCCCAAATATGGATTTTCAGAATCGTGTTCTTACTCGCTAATTAATATTCCATCCTATGAATACACCATAATTTCTCAATACATTCAAATGTGGTTGGACATTTGCTCAGTTCCTATATTATTGCAATGGTGAATAACATTGTTGTGAGTATTGGTGTACACATCTCTATTTTTTCTTCAGTTCTCATTTTCTTGGAGTATCTTGCAAGAATGTAATAGCTGGGAATACGGAATGTCTATGTTCAGCTTTTTTAGGAAATCCAAAATTTTCTTTCAGAATTGTACCATTTTACAATCCCACCAACAGTGTATAGGAGTTCCTATCTCTCCACATCTTCTCAAACATTTATTACTTGCTGTACCTTTAAACTTTGCCACTGCTACTCTACTGGGGTGAGATGGTATCTCATTGTAGTTTTGATTTGCATTTCTCTTATTGAAAGTTATCTCAAGCATTTCTTCATGGGTATGTTGGCCATCCAAACGCCTTCCTCTGTAAAAAGTCTTTCCATGTCATTTGTCCAGTTTGTAATTGTGTAATTAGCATTTTTATTGTGGGGACCCTGTAGGATTCTGTAAATTTTTATATGAGACCATTGTCTGAAATGCTATTGCCATTTTGTTTTCTTATTAAATAGGTTTTCTTGTCACTCTGCTGGAGAATGTTTTTGATGCACACAGGGATTTACTATTTAGAAGGTCCAATTTGTCAATTTTATCTTCTCCAGATTGTACATTTCTGGTTGCTATTTGGAAGTCTCTTTGTAACATAAACTTGGTCTTCTAAGCTTGGTCCCAGTTTGTCTCTAATGAAATTTATATTTTGGGCTTTACCCACAGGTGTCTGAACTACCTTGAGTTGATTTTTGTGTATGGTGTGAGATGCGGATCCTGTTTTAGCTTTCTGCAGGTAGCAGTCGTGTTTTACAGGCACATTTGTTGAAGAGGTTGTTGTTTCCCCATTTGATAACTTTTGCTTCCTTGTTGATTATCAGTTGATCATAGATAAATGTGTCCATTCCTGGGTTCTCAATTCTGTTCCCTTTGTCTAAGTGCCAGTCATTCTACCAGTACCATGCTGTTTTGGTTACTACAGCTGTGCAATATTCTTAAGTCAAGGGAGTGCTATGCCTCCCACTTCATTTTTTATTTTCAGAAGTGTTTCACTTATTTGAGTTCTCTTTTTCACTCCAAATAAACTGGACAATTTCCCTTCAGATCACCTTGAAAAAGGAATTTGGTATCTGTATTGGGGGTATGTTGAACATGCATATTCCTTTTGGTAGAATTGCTATTTTCACAATAATGAGTCTTCTTATCCATGAGCAGTGAACATTTTTCCATTTCTTTAGTTCTTTCAATGTGTCTCACAGAAATGTTCTGCAATTTTCTTTGAACAAGTCTTTTTTGTTTCTAGTTAGATTCACTTCCAAATATCTCAGTTTGTGGTTAGCTATTGTAAATAGTGTTGCTTTCTTGGATTTCTTCTCTGAATTCTCTTTGCTACTGTAGAGGAATCCCACTCTATTAAATTGGTTCAGTAACTAATAGATTTTTGTTATTGTTATTATTATTGTTGAATCCTTGGAGTTTTCTATGTACACTATCATTTTGCATATAGCAACAGTTTAACCATTTCTTTAATGATGGATGCCTTTCAGTTTTCTCTCATTGTATTGCCCTAGCAAGTACTTTCAATATAATATTTAATAGAAGTGGTGACAGTGGGAACCCTTGTCTTGTCCCTGTTCTCAAGGAAAATATTTTTAGTCTTTCTTCATTGAGAATGTTATTGTCTCTTGTTGGGGAATGTTTGAGAGGAAGGGAGAACCTCTGGCCAAGATAGATCGCAAGTCTCCTAATGGCCTTTAATACAGCGTAGAGAAAGCTCTCCTGTGTTTGGTCATACTGGCTTGAGAAAGCTCACTACCTGGGAAGACTTTGGCTGCTGCATCTGTTGAGCTGGGAGTGGTCCACAAGAGGCTGAGGTTCTCCTATCTAATCTGCATTTCCCACATCTGCAACCCCACCCTATCCTGTCTTCCTGTTTACTTGTTCATATATAAGTGTACTGCATCCCCCAATAAAATTGAACTGGATTGACCCTCCGGACAGCTTCTGGAGTGGTGTGTCTCCGTTGTGTTTACCTCCATCAGTGTGTCCCTGTTTGTGTCTGGCGAACAGATCATGACATGGTCTCTTTTTTTTTTTTTTTTTTGTATGTATACTTTTCATTATGTTGAGGAAATCACTTATTCCAATTTTGCTAAGTGTATTTATCAGAAAAGGGTGTTAGATTCTGTCAAATCCCTTTTCTGTACTAATTGCTAAGATCATGGTTGACTGGTTTGTTTTTTTGGGTTTTGGTTTTTTTAATAATTTGCTTTGTTAATGTAATGAATTACATTGATTGTTTTTCTTATGTTGAACTACTCTTGTATACTGTTATGAATATCACTTGGTCATAATAAATTATTTTTTGATGTGCCTTTGGATTCTATTGGTTAGGACTTTCTTTAGGATCTTTGCATTTAGATTCATGAGAGCTATTTGTAATTTTCTTTCTTGGTACTATCTTTGCCTAGTTTTGGTATTAGGGTTATGCTTGTTTCATAGAATGACTTGGGGAGTGTTCCTTCTTTTTCAATTTTTTAAGATACTTTAAGTAGAATTGATGACGGATCTTCTCTGAATGTTTAGTAGAATCCAGCTGTGAAGCTGGACCAGTAATTTTCTTATGGGGAAATCTTTTTATGACTTGTTCAATTTCTTCTTTTCTTGACAGACCTGTTCAATGATTCTATATCTGTCCAGGCCAATCAGGATAAGGTATGATTTTCAGGAAATTTGTCCATTTCTTCAAGGTTTTCAAACTTACCAGATTATTTACCAAATTTATTTAGCTTTTCATAATATTATGCTATTATCAATTTAATTTCATCTGGTTCTGTAGTCATGTCACTGCTATCAGTTTTTAATCATGTTATCTGTGTCTCTTCTTTTTTTTGCCCCCTTTTGTTAAATTTGCCCATGGTCCTTCAATTTTATTGACCCTTTGGAAGAATCAGCTCCTGGCCTTATTGATGGTTTCAATTGTTTTTCTGTTTTCTATTTTATTGATTTCAGC
This sequence comes from Elephantulus edwardii, assembly GCF_000299155.1. NCBI lineage: Eukaryota > Metazoa > Chordata > Mammalia > Macroscelidea > Macroscelididae > Elephantulus > Elephantulus edwardii. The sequence goes on along the minus strand of NW_006399783.1, from coordinate 3,006,252 downwards.
ACTTGTCCTTATAATTTCCTATTTTCTAGAAGCTGTAGGATTAGATTATTGTTTTTTTTCTATGTGATAAAAGTGTTGATTTAGATCATTATTTTCCTTCTTTTTTCCTTTTCTATGTGTGTATCTATTTCTAAGAGCTTCCTGCTGATTACTGCCTCAGGTGCCTCCCAGAAGTTTTGGTATGCTGTATTTTCATTCCCACTTGTTTCAAGGAACTTTTTAAATGTCATTCTTTATTTCTTTTATAATACAATATTTTTCTAGCAGAGAGTTATTTAGTTTCCGGTGATTTTGTAACCTCTACCCTCCTATGGTTAATGTCTAATTTTATGTGTCTTTGTGGTTTGAGAAGATACTTTGTATTATTTCAGTGTTTGGTGGTTTGGTTTTTTGTTTTAAATTTGTTGAGGCCTGTTTTGTTTCTTAATATGTGACAGTTTCTGGAGAATGTACCATGTGCAATTGAGAAGAAAGTGAATTCAGTTTTAGTTGGGTGCAGTTCACTGACAACATCAAGTTTGCTGATTGTATAGTTTAGATCTGCTGCATCTTCGTTGAGTTTCTTTTGAGTTGACCTGGCCTTTGGTGATAGTGCTGTGTTGAAGTCTCCTACCACTGTTGTGGTGCCATTTTTTTCTTCAATTTTGTTAACTGTTGTTTTATGTATTTTGCAGGTCTATTATTTGGTGCATAAATGTTGACCAAAGTTATGTCTTCTTGATTAATTGTGCCTTTAATCAGTATATTATGCCATCCCTTATATTTTATGGTGTTTTTTATTCTGAAGTTATTTTATCTGAGATTAGTATTGTGGTTGGCATTTGCTTGGTATATTTTTTTTTTCTAGCCTTTGATTTTGACTCCTTTTTTCTCTTCATTTTTAAAACTTGTCTCTTGTAGGCAATGTATTGATGGGCTGGTTTTTGTTTTGTTTTGTTTCATTTATCCATTCTGCTATTCGTTGCCCCCTCCCCTTTAATTAGTGCATTTAGTCCATTCACATTGAGTGTGATTATTGTCTGGCCAGGTTTTACCATTGCCATTTGCTGTGTTTCATTTTCTGTTGTTTCTAGTTACTATGGCCGATTTACTTTCCTTTGATGTTTCTGTGTTAAGGACTTCCCTTTAAATTCTTGTAGTTTTAGTCTTGTTTTTACAAATTACTTAAGTTCTTTCTTTTCCACAAAGTAATTTGGTGGGTATAAAATACTTGGCTGGCAATTGTTTTCTTTCAACTTTCTATATACGCCATCCAATTGTCTTCTGCTCACATGGTTTTTACTGAGAAACTAGATTTTAATCTAATTGTTTCTCTGTTGTAGGTCACTCTTTGTTTTTCTAAAACTGCTTTTAGTATTCTACTCATCTTTTATTTTGGAGAATTTGACTATGATACGTCTTGATGTTTTTCTTTTGGGGTTTAGTTTATTTGGTGTTTACTGTGCTTCTTAAATGTGAATTTCCTCATTCTTCGCAATACCTAGGAAGATTTCTTCTATTACTTTTTCCACAATTTTTTCCGTGATTTCCAGTCACCCCTATGTTCTGGAATTCCAATCATACTTAGCATTGTTCCTTTTAATGTCAGGCAACATGATTCTAATATTTTCTTCATTTTCTTTATATCTATTAGCTATCATCTATCTATCATCTATCATCTATCTATCTATCTATCTATATCTCTCTCTTTGTAGTTATTAGCTTTCTATATTTATTTTATTGTTTACCTTAGTAGTATATTAAGCCTTTGAGTAGAGTTGACAAATTGTGAGTACTATTTCTAATTGTTCTTCAAGTCTATTGGATTTTGCTTTGTTTTGTTTTTTGCCTTCCTCCTCAGAATTTTCATCAGGGTCTCTGGGTACTAAGCTATCAAGAAATATCTGAAGATCGACTTTTGAAAAACCCGTGGAGCACAGTTCCACTCTAAAACAAATTGGTTTTCTTCTTTGTTTTTGCTTTTGTTTATTGGTTTGTGGAATGTTCTTATAATATTCCATGGATGTTTCTCCATCACAGACTTTTATAGCATATTATGTCAGTATCTTCTTCTAGATTTACTATACATAGTTATTTTCAATAATTAACACAAAGACTTGTGTGTACTTTATGGATTAATGATATATTCAAACAAAGGAGGATATTAGTGATTAATAGAAATGTGGCATCAGGATTGAAGGAAGACTCATAAATAATCTGCGTTATGTAGATGACACAACCCTGCTTACTCAAACTAAAGAGGACCTGAAGCACTTGCTACAGAAAGTCAAGGACTGCAGCCTTCATTATGGACTGAAGCTTAAAATCAGGAGAGCAAAGATTTTCATCACTAGGCAAATTGGCAGCATCATGATGGATGATGAAGAGATTGAGATAATAAACATCTTTTGTTTGCTTGGTTCAACAATCAACACTCTTGGCACCAGCAGCCAGGAAATTAAAAGAGGTATTGTATTGGGAAAGTGTGCTGTCAATGATATCTCCAGATCACTGAAGAGCAATAATGTCAGTCTGGGACTAAGTTGCGTCTGATACAGGCCATGATATTTGCAATCACTTGCTCTGCATCAAAGAGCTGGGCAATGACTAGGGATGATAGAGGAGAATTGATGCGATTGAGCTGTGGTGTTGGGGAAGAGTATTGAATGTACACTAGACTGCTAAGAGAACAAACAGGTTCATCCTGGTAATGGTGAAACTAGGCTGTTCCTTGGAAGCAAGTATTCTGAAGCTTCATCTGACCTACTTTGGATATGTTGCAAGGAGGGACCAGTCTTTGGAGAAGGATATCATGCTTGAGAGGATGGGGGGACAGGGCAAGACAGGAAGATCCTCGATGAGATGGAATGATCCAGTGATTGGAGTAATGGGGGTAGGTGTGTCAGAAACAATAAGGTTGTCACAGGATAGAGCAAGTTTAGGGCTATTGTACATAGAGTCGCTGAATAGCAGGTGATTTGATGACACATAACAAACAACAGTTTTCCTTTTATTAAATCACTTGTGTTTGGTGATAGTCTAGTTGATTAATTAGTGAATTGTTAGCCTTGTACTTTTAGGATTAAGCTGTAGCAAGCTATTTTAATAATGTTACATTCCAGATTATTTAGTCTCATATTGTGTTTCCATATACTACATTCAGGTAATCAGCATGACAAATATTTTAGAGGTAACTGTTTTAAGTTCATATGGTATTTATGGAATTGTCTAACAAGCATTTCCTGTGAAACTTTACCTTCAACCTTTATTCCTTTCACATGGTTGTATTATGAATTGCTAAATTAGCTTTAGTGAGACAGCTACCCATCCACTGGTTAGTTAACTCTGGACATTTCATCTGTACTAGAATCATGAGTCCCTTCCTAAGAATTTTGAAATAGAAGAGAGAAGATAACAAATTTCTTCTGGAGGGCCTAGAATATGAGCTGTAATGTTTCAAGATTATTGGCAAATATATTTCTTTCCACAAAAACCAATAAGGCACAGAAAATATTTTCATGTAATAAAAGTAAAGATTAATTTTGAAGTTTAGATAAAGAGAGAAATGATACAAAATCAGTATGTATCAGTTGTTTCAACAGTCCTTCAGGCTTCACTATTCTTATTCTTGAATTTCAACAACCATATCATTATAACAAAACTACACTTAAGTCAGTTTAAGTTATATTATTTCATTTTCTTCAAGAATCCATGTTATTACAGTTTATGAAGCAGTGTCCATGTTTCTCTTCAAATTATGCATTTTAATTATTTCTTCAATACATGACACATTTTCTTAAAATATTTCAATTGGGTAATTGCAAATTTAATTCTGGCAACTAATTAGTGGAAAAGCAAGGGCTGTGAAAAACAACCGTTTCCACACTGCATGTGTAAGAAGGAAATTAGAAGCAATTTAGAATTGTAGAAGCATTGACTGTATGAAGTCCAAACCCTTAATTTCAGCATTTTTTTGGTTTGAAACATTTAAAATATTAGACCTTTAATGAAACTAAAATGAAACATATGAGAAAACATTAACCTTGTGATTAAACAGAGGGGTTTTTTTTTCTGAAATTTTGGTCAAATATTCTGTTTTCATAGTTTGGTTAACATTTTTGCCATCTCTTCATCTCATTTGAGTGATGATTAGAGTTTTCTGTGAAAACTAATTTCAGTAATTTATATTTGCCACTAGAGAGTATTTTCTTCCTCAATACACCTCACAAACATTTTTTTGATTAAACCTTCCAACTATTCTAGAAGGAAATTGGGTGATATTTTCTGTGCCTGCATGATCTCTAAGGAGAATATCTACTGGGAAGAGCCAATTATGAGAACAATGAGTATATTTATCAGCAGAGGCATAGAAATCACAACATCCTGTAAGTCTGACTTCTATACTCATCAAATAGAAAGTCCCTGCCAAAGCAACATTTAGCTAATTCCCTGATGAAGGTTTTACTGCTGTTACAATATGATAGCAACAAAGGCATACAAGTGTGTCTAGTAGAGTTAGGAGCATATTTCTGTACTTATTTATGTATAAGTGCTCAAACAATTTACATTTCATCAAGATATTGATTTACAATATTGTTGCTTTAGGTTAGATGCAGCTGCCAAACAACTTTTTAAAAGCAAGACTTATTTTTGTAAAAAAATCAAAGTATGCAGAAGAAGAGGTAGCAGGGTAATGCTGAGTTTATTTTTTGATGAAACTTGTCAAAGCAGTGTGGATGATGAGGGCAAATAGAAGTTTAAGTTGTTCATTAGTGAGACTATATTAACACCATATATTTCTAATTCCATGGAACTAAACCTTAGTGTCATTTTCTGTCTTCCATCCAGTTGAAAGTCAAATATATAGAGAAAGAAATAGGTTATACCATGCTATGAAATTTTCACATGTAATCAAACAATAATTATTTTATAAGTATAACAAGTTTAGAAATACTTACATATGTGTACACAGATTTTAAGACTTTTTAACAGCATGCTAATTTTATGGATAAGAACATTGAGACATTTTTATTAATTACTCTAATTTTATAATACGTGATATTTAAAGAATGTATTTTTGTTTGCATCCAAAATTCATATGCATTATGTTTAATTTTGTGTTTCCCACATTCCTTCATTGTGTTTCATATGATCATTCTCATACACTGTATTTTATAAAATTACTTATCATTGAACCATGATCACTACTATCTTTTGAGGTCCCCACTGCATCTTTCCTACTCCGAGCTTCATCCTCCTCCCTCAGCCATTGAAATCCTAATGCACATAGTTCTGGTCTGTTATACATGGAGCTGCTATGAATCAGAGATTAATTATTAGAAACTTTTTATTAAGTCAGAAAAACTTGCTAATATTTGTGAAGACGACTTTCCAGAGTTAGGAAGTTCGGAAGACATAATCCTCCAATTGGCTTCAAACCAACAAACTGAGCTCTACCTTGATTTTAGCTAGCTTTAGAATGATGTCACATAGTGACTGCTGCAGCGGACTTGAACATAGCGAAGATCCTGAGGATGGCACAGGATAAAGCAAGTTTTGGTCTGTTATGTTTTGGTCTGTTATATACAGGGTATTATATATGTTGTAGCTGACTCAATGACACCCAACAACAACAGAGTTACAGCATCTTCCTTCTTTACCTGCTAAGAGTCAGCTAGCGAGCAGCATGTGCAATTTCATGGAGTTATCATTAGAGGTAAATATGTATTCTGTGAAATCTCAGTCTGAGTTTTATCTGCTAAATCAAATTTCAAATAATATAGCTTTGATTCCTGTTTTAGAAATTGTAGACAACCTTCCAAACTGTATAATCTGTCACATTTTAAAATATCCACATTTGTTTGTGTCACAAGAAAATACTGCTAACAAGAAAACTAAAGAAGAAGGTATATAAATTCCTATAACACCATACTTAGTAGAGAACAAATAAGAAATATGGTGAGAATAAAGATTCTAAGGCATTATGATGACAGGAAAGACAGGTTTTGCTTTTCTTTATCCTAAGCAATTTATATTTTTGTGTGTGTGAACAAATTTCTTCAGAATTTTCTAACCTCTTCTTTATTCACTAGTGCATTTATTGATGGATTGATTGACTCACCTGCTCTTTTATTTATGTGTGCAAACATCATATATTCAGTCCCTGCTACATGTCAAGCACTGTACAAAGTATTGAGGGAAAATATAAATACTACATGATCTTCATTCATCATTCATTCCCAGTCTAGAAATACTTAAGGTATAAGAAACCTAAAAGAACCCACTGCCATCAAGTCAATTCCCACTCATAGCAACTTTGTAGGACAAATTAGGACTGTCTCATAATGTTTCAAGGCTATAAATCTTTACAGAAGAAGACTACCATATCCTGCCCCCCCAAAATAGAGTAGCTGGTGGTATTAAAACATTGAATACTGTGTCATCAGGAATCTTAAAGGTAAATTTAATAATACTTCTTTGTTGTTCTCAATGGAAAGAGTTAAAGGCATTCCCTTTGAGAACAGGAACTAGGCAAGGATGTCCTCTATCACCTCTTCTATTCAGTATTTCACTGGAAGTCTTAGTGATAGCAATAAGACAAAAGAAGGCTATAAGAGGTATCCAAATTGGCAAAGAGGAGGTGAAATTATCTCTATAGGCAGATGATATGATAGTATACTTAGAAAATCCTAAAGACTCAGCAAGAAACTACTGAACATAGTTGACCAATTCAGCAAAGTGGCAAGATACAACATCAACATAGAAAAATCTCTCTACAGGAACAAAGAGAATACAGAACTGGAGCTAATAAAAACAATACCCTTCATAATAGCAAATCACAAGATTAAATAATTGAGAGTAAATCTAACCAGAAACACAAAAAGCATATTTTAAAAAATTACAAAACATTACTTCAAGAAACAAAAGGAGACCTGGAGAAATGGAAGAATATACCTTGCTCTTGCATAGGAAGACTCAATATTGTGAAAACTAAATGCTACCAAAGGCAATCTATATTTTCAATGCAATTCCAATATAAATACCAATTCCATTCTTCAACGAGATGAAAAAAAAACCAATTTCCAATTTCATTTGGAATGGAAAGAGACCTCAAAAAAGCAATGCACTCCTTAAAAAGAAAAACAAGGTAGGAGGCATCTAACTCTCTGATTTCAACTCTTACTACACTGCCATGGTGATCAAGATGGCATGGTACTGGTACAATAACAGATACATGGATCAATGAAATAGAATTGAGAACCAGAAATTAGTCCATTTTCCTATGTCAACTGATTTTTGACAAGGCGATGAAATCAATTAAGTGAGGAAATTACAGCCTTTTTAACAAATGATGTTGGCAAAATTGGGAAACTAACTGCATAAAACTCAAGCAAGACCTACACCTCACTCAATCTATACACAAAAACCAACCCAAAATGGATCATGGACCTAGGACTAAAACCAAGGACCATAAACTTCTTCAGAGAAAAGCTTGAAAGAACTCTAGAAGCCCTAATCTACAACATGAACAGCTTTTCAAGCATCCTATAAAGCCTACAACCAGGGGAAGATAAAATACATGAATGGAACCTTCTAAGAATTAAATCACTGTGCACATCCAAAAACTTCTCCAACAGGGTGAAAAGAGAAGCCACAGACTGGGAAAAATATTTGTTAGTGACATGTCTGAAAAGGGGCATGTTGTTATTGTTATGTGACTCATAGCGACCCTATGTACAACAACCCTAAATTCTGTTCTGTCCTGCACCAAACTCCTTGTCTCTGACACACTCATCCCAATTACCCCAGTCACCAAATCAATCCATCTCCTACAGGGCTTTCCCCTCCTATGCCTGCCCTCCACCCTTCCAAGCATGATGTCCTTCTCCAAGGACCGGTCTCTCCTTGCAACATGACCAAAGTATGTCAAATGAAGCCTCAGAATCCTTGCCTTCAAGAAGCAGCCCAGTTTAACCCTCTCCAGGATGAATCTGTTTGTTTTCTTAGCAGTCCATGGTACCTTCAATACTCTTCTCCAACACCAAAGATCAAAGGCATCAATTCTCCTTCTATCCTCCTTAGTCATTGTCCAACTCTCTGATGTATAACAAATGATTGCAAAGACCATGGCCTGTATCAGACACACCTTAGTCTCCAGAGAGACACCATTGCTCTTCAGTACTTTAGAGAGGTTCCTAACAGCAGGCTTTCCCATTGCAATACGTCTTTTTATTTCCTGGCTGCTGGTGCCAAGAGTATTGATTGTGGAGCCAAGCAGACTAAAGCTGTGAACAATCTCAATCTCTTCACCTTCAACATCCATGCTGATGCTGCCAATTGGGGCATATATCTTAATTTATAGAATATTCAAGCACAACAACAATATAAAAGTAAACAACCCAATGGCAAAATGGGCACAAGATATGAACAGACACTTCATCAAATAAGACATTCAGATGGTAAACAATCACATGAAGAACTGTTCAAAATTCCTATCTGTTAGAGAGATGCAAATCAAAACAACTATGAGATATTATCTCACCCCAGTAGGAAAAGCACAATTTCATAGAGCAGCAAACAACATATATTGGCAAGATTGTGGAGACTGCTACCCTTAAACACTGTTGGTGCGAGTATAAAATGGTGCAATCACTCTAGAGGGCAGTATGGTGCTTTCCCACAAAGTTGCAAATAGAAATACTACTTGATCCAGCAATTCCATTACTGGAAATACCCTAAAGAAACCAGAACTGTCATCCAAGCAGATATATGTACACTCCTGTTTATTGCTGCTTTGTTCACAATAGCCAAGAGTTGGAAAAAACCCAAGTGCCCATCAACAAATGAATGGATAGAGAAGTTGTGGTATATTCACACAATGGAATCTTATGCTGCACAGAAAAACATGGAACTCATGAAGCATTATACAAAATGGGTGGCCCTGGAGGACATTATGCTGAGTGAAATATCTCAGTCACAAAAGGACAAATACTACATAATGCCACTGTTATAAAACTGGACTAAAGTGGAGGTTGGGGGGGGGGAACTAAGGAAAGAGGAGATAAATAATGTACACTGCATTTAGGCAGATAAGAGAAAGAACTACTTAAAAGGAATACATGATCAGGTATTATTTGCATCATAACAGTCCAGAATAAGAACTGCATAGTAAAGTGGACTGGGATGGGAGTGGGGAATTGTACAACAATGAAAGACTTTTTATTTTTCTAAAAAAAAGTAAATGGGGTGGTACAGAAAGAAAAATGTGCAACAATGAATGAATGGAAATCCAAGTTTCTATATAAACTTCTCCATACCTTTCTTGGTGCTCTAATTAACTAAACACAATTCACTTCTCCAAACAATCCTATTCCTTTCTGGTAATGTGTTTTCAAGCAGGTCAGATAATGCTATGTTGTGATGTATTCATCCAGTTTCTAATGTCTATATATCAGTAGTCTTTCTTCCTACTCTGTCTTAATAGAGAACCCCTATAGAAACTTGTTCACTGGGGCTGATCCTGCAGGTGTTTGAAATATCACTCACACAAATTCTAGCATCAGTTGTTGTTGTTAAGTGCTCTTGAGTCTATTATAACTCATAGCAACCCTATGGATAACAGATCTGAACCCTTTACTATCTTGTGCCAACCTCACAATCTCTGACACATTCCAGCCTATTGCTGTAGTCATTGTGTCAAGCCACCAGGTTGAGAATTTTCATCTCTTTTTCTGTGTCCTCACCTTTCCAAGCATGCTATCTCTCTGCAAGGAGTAACCTTTCCTAGCAACATGCCCAAAGTATGTGAGATGAAATTTCACCATCCTTTTCTTCATGGAACATTCTGGCTGAACCTTCTCCAAGACATCTAGCATCACTAACAGTATACATGTCAACAAAAGTACATGACAAACTGGCAGATGAGTGATGGAGGATTAATTACATGTGACTAAGAAATTCTCAGGTCAATGGCACACACAGAAATAAAGGTCAATATGGGGATAATCTTCTGTAGAATCTGGCCTCTCCAAATGACTTCCAAGCTAGATTCTAGCTTCATACTACTGCATACAAATGCATTTTTAAATAGGAGTCTGAATACTATCATCTCACACCCAATAGCAAGTCAATATTCCACTCTAATCCTCATCAGAACCAGAACTGCGGCCCTCAGGGCTGGTTTTAATTATTTTTGTTCAAACATTCTTCTAAGTGGTATAGCACTAGTCTGTCCACTTGCTGTACAGAGATATCTTGAGGTTGCTGTGAAGCTAAACACTATGACACTGATGTGTCAAATGTGATAATGGTTACCCATGGTGGGCCGTGTTTGTTGGAGCTCCCGATTAAAACAAGCTTGGAAGCAGGAGGGGCATCCACTTCCAAAATAGCTTGACTCCAGAAACTTTATGAATGTGGAGAAATGATAAAAATTATTCAAGTATTCAGGTCTTTTGTTCACAAGGTCGATATGAGTTGTCTACGACTCTATGGCACCTAACAACACAACAATGGGGATAATACAGTTGCCAAAGAAAACTTTTTGTACTGAATGTTATGCCTATTGGGGATAACAAAAGAATACTCCTGGCCTTCAGTTTATAACATAATTTTGGGAGCAGGATATAGACACTAATAACAATTGAAAAGAGAATGAGGTATCTCTTTTATGTTATTAGTCATATATACACAAGGGATAGAAATTGAGCTGAATGCTAAATAAAAGAAGTTGGGTTTGCCATATGGTGAAGAAGGTGGTAAGTTTTGTTCAGTGGCCAAGAAAAGCTTCCTACAGATATTTAAAATTCATAAAATTTGAGAATTAAATTTTTCATCCAGATATAAAAAATTCTTCTCATGTAACACTAGATGATTATATATCTCTGAAAATAACTGTAAATAAAGATGTAAGTAATGTTTTGATAAAACCTTAGAGAATGATATCTAGCTGTTTTCCAGGGTTGGTTTCTGGAAGTAAGAAAGAAATATGTTTATATTTATTTAACCCATAGACTTGATTAACATAGGACTAAAAGCAAAAGCAACATCAACCCATTTACCACTCTTCTAGGACTATCTTCTTTTGTCCAGGAATACGGAATTGGTCCATTTTGATCTTCTTGTAAGTTTCTATGCAAAGGTTTCATATGGAGATTAAGAAAAAGTTATAAAGACACTCAATATATTCGTAAGTTTAACTATATGCTGAATTTCAGTATTTGGAAAAGGTGGTGACTGGTTTTAAACACCAAGTATCTTCAATCTGATCAGGTTGGTACTTTGAAATGATGATGAAGTAGTGAATTTCAGTACTTATAACTCAATCATATTATTTTAACATGGTAAAAAAAAACATGGTTCACATAATGTATCTAATCAGAGAGAGGGAACATGATTATTATCTTTGATAATTTTATTATAAATCAAACTACAAAGGATTTTCATACTAATGTGGAACGAATGCTTTAAAAAGGTGAATGCATTGAGGTTTTTTCATTCTTTCCCTAGAGCCATTTTATAAGCAGTCTTTATGTTGTTTAATAGCACACACTATACTTCTATCACTTTACTCAGTGGGAAAGGATAAAGTCATTGCGTACCCAAAGTTGTTGATGATGTTAGGGACCATCAAGTCGACAACAATTTATAGCAACTCTATAAACAACAAAGCTGAACCTTGCTCTAATCTGCTTCATCCTCACAATTGCCAGAACGTTCAAGACCATTTGTTAAGTCACTGTGTCACTATGTTTTGATGAAGGTCATCCTCTTTTGTTGATCTTTCTGACCCTCTACCTTTACCAGTATAATGTCTTTTTCTAGGTACTGACCCTTGACAACATGCCTAAATATATGAGATAAAGTTCACAGTCCTTGACTGTAAGGAGCACTTTGGGGTTTGTTTGTTTGTTTGTTTTTAATATTTTATTATTTTTTTGTGTGGATACCATCAAATCAGATCTGACTGGTATAGGAAGAGATTGCCCCTCCTTCTCCAGCAGAGTATCTGGTGGATTGGAATGGCCTGTTTCTGGGATTGCACTGCAGTCTCTTGCCTCTAGGCTACCAGAGCTCCCTTATAAGCAGCACTTTGGTTGCACTGTCTTGAGTTCAAATTTGTCTTTTTATGATACATATCCTACATATGTCTTTAGTACATATCAGATGAATTATCAACACCATTCTTCATAAGAATTGATTCTTCTGTCATTCTTATTCATTGTCCAACTTTCAGAATCATAGGAAGCAACTGAAAATATGATTGCTTAGATCAAAAACATCTTGCTTTTTAAATATGCGTCTTTACTTCTTTTAGCAATTTGAAGAGGTCCTTGATAGCAGATTTTCCAAGCCATCACAACTTTTGATTTCTTGACAGCTGCTATCATGGATGATAATTGTGGTTCCAAGTAAAAGGAAATAATTGACAACTTCTATTTTTTCTTCATCTAACATGATTATGCCTACTGTCTAGTAAAGATATTTTTTTCCCTTTTGATGTTGAGATGTAATCAATATTAAAGCCTGTAGTCTGATTTTCTGCAGTAAATACTCAAACAAGTTTTTGCCACTTTTTGAAAGTAAGGCTATTGCATCTACATAATACAAGTTGCTGTTTCTTCCTCTAATCCTGATGCTCTTCTTCTTCATCTAGTCCAGCTTCTTCAATGATTTCCTCAGCATACAGATGGAATAGGTATGGAGATAAGATACAATCCTAACACATATTTTTTCCTTATTTTAAATCATGCAGTATTCCCTTGTTTTGTTTGGATGATGACTTGGAATATTACTAGGTTTTGCATGAATATAATTAGGTGATTTGAACTTTCCATTATTTTCAATGTTACCAAATTTATTATGACCTGTACAGTCAAATCATACTCTGCCTTGATCTGTGGGCTTCTGAGAGACATAGGCATACCTGTTTTGTGAGGGGGAAAGCAAGTCCCCGCATCCTGTGCCTCACTTTGCCTCCTATACCACCTCTTCCCTTCCGTGCTGCGTTATTCCTCCTGGCCTTGTTCCCAATGAAGTTCGGGCTTCACTTTGATTCATGGGCTTCTGAGAGACGTGGGCATACAATGCAAAGGTGTTTGACTGTGTGGACCACAACAAAGTGTGTCTAACTCTGAGAGGGATGAGAATCTAGAACACTTGATTGTGCTTATGTGAAACCTATTCTTGGGCCAGGAGGCAGTCATCAGAACAGAATAAGGGAATACTGCATGGTTCAAAATGGGAAGACCATATGCCAGGGATGTGTCCTATTCAATACCTTTACAATCTATATACAGAATAGATTATGCAGGAGACAGGACTTTATGAGGAGAAATGTGGCCTCAGTATTGGAAAAAGCCTCATCAACATTCTGCATTATGCAGATGACACAACCCTGCTTGCTGAGACTGAGGAGGACCTGAAGCACTTGTTGTGGAAGGTCAAGGACTGCAGCCTTCAATATGGAATGATGCTCAGTATTATTAAAACAAAGATTCTGATTACTGGGCCGATTGGCAGCATCATGATATATTGTGAAGGGATTGAGATTGTTAACATCTTTAGTTTAACACTCTTGACACCAGCAGCCAGGATATTAGAAGATGTATTGCATTGGGAAAGTCTGTTGTCAGACACCTCTCCAAAGTACTGAACAGCAATAATGTCAGTCTAGAGACTAAACTGTGCCTTGTATAGGCCATCTTCTTTGCGATTACTTGCTCTGCATCAGAAAACTAGATAATGACTAGAGAAGATAGAAGAATTGATGCCTTTGAGCTGTGGTGCTGGAGAAGAGTAATGAATATACCATGGATTGCTAAGAGAACAAACCGGTTTGTCCTGGTGAGGGTAAAACCAGGCTGCTCCTTGGAGGTGAAGATTCTGAAGCTTCACTTGATGTACTATGGATGTGTTGTAATGAGGGACTAGTCCTTGGAGAGGGACATCATGCTTGGGAGGGTGGAGGGACAGTGCAGGACAGAAAGAGCCTCGATGAGATATACTGATTCAGTAACCAGGGTAATGGTGGTAAGTGTGTCAGAGACAGTGAGATTGGCACAGGATCAAGCAGGGTTTAAGGCTGTTGTCCATAGGGTTGCTACGAGTCAAAGGTGACTCAACGGCACATAACGACAACAACAACACAACAGTCAAATGTCTTTGAATAGTCATTAAAACACATGTAAACTCCGTGATATTCTCTGCCTTTAGTCAAGATTCATCTAATTTCAGCAATGATATTCTTCATGCATTAGCATATTAGGCTCTCATAAATCTAATGCTGCTTTTGTTTTCACCAATTTACAACTGATGATATTATGTACAAGGAGGAAAAAGTATTCTTTTAAGTTATATTTGATAGTTTTTGCTTTTAATGTCCAGAATCAATTCTGTCCCTTTTCTTCTCAATAAGAGAGAGAGCAACATTATTTTTGGCTAGACAGCCACTCATTGTGTCCAGTCACTATGTATACTTAAGTTGGAGCTGTATCCAAATCTCCATCAAAATCATGTGATCTACACATGTATCCAATCAATGAATTCTATTCCAACTAACAAACTTTTAGGGAGCTACTGTTAAGAAGCTGCACTGCAATCCTGAAGGCATGAGGTTCAAAACCATCAGCTGTTCTACAGGAGAAAGATAAGCAATCTCCTCCTGTTCTGCTAATTGCCTCTCATAACCCATCAGAGAGTCAGCTATAGGTTGGTTCTGAATCCATGGAACATAATAACATAGCAGCAAACTTAATGACTTAGAAATGTTCTATCTGACTTGATATTTTTCTTCAATTATTTCACCGAGAGGACAATGTTCATAAAGCTTGAACCAGAAGCATGTAGGATTAAAACTGCTGGTAGCCATTAAGTCACCAAATGGAGCCTAAGAATAATGACAATAAAGAGGAGAGCTGAATTTGAATACAGCAAGTCTTGACAACATTGTCTAAATCTGGAATCTAACCATGAAGTCTGCATCACACTTGTTGTTTATTGAGTCTGAACTGTCTCATAGCTGACCGTCTAGCAGGTTTCCAGAGGCCTTAAGTTGCACAGAAGGATAATGCCCCTCTTTTTCCTGCAGAGAAGCTGGTGCATTTGCACCATCTGTCTTTGGGTTGCCAATGCAGGTCCTTCCCACTAGACAACTAGAACTCCTTGTATCACCTCTAATACATTGAATTATACAAATAAAAAATTAGTTCTTCCATGATGTTATTTTGCACGCATAAGTTAATTTTGTTTTCTCTTACTGACAACAGAAAAATTCTGACCAGTCTATGAAATTAACTGGTGTAGTGCAAGTTATGGTGAAAACTCGCTCTCTGTTATCTTAAAGATGAAATAACGAAACCCTTCATATGTCATGTGTTAAGACTATGAGTATCATGGAATAGCCTAGAAAATAGGTTACATTTTTACTATACGAAACAAAAAACCACCAAATTTAGAATTTATGGAGGGAGTTTTGATGGCTTTGTCTGTAGGGAGTTGCATTGTTAACCCCAAGGAGAAATGTCCCTGGTGGTCAAAATCCACCAGCCAACAGCTTTCAGAGGGAAAAATGGACCATCTCTTCCTGTGATATTTACCACCACTACACAAACTCAGTGGAGAGTCAGCTGTGGGTTAAATATAATATGATGTCAAGAGTAAGACATTGAAAGAGCTAGTGGTAACGATAATATTCTAACCAGGATTCTAATATTTACAAATGGTACATATATACTGTTTGTAAACTAAAAAAAAATAAAGCAAAACTGCTCAGACTTACTACTGAGTCAGTTCTAATATTATAATACATTTAACCCTTCTTTGTGTTTCTGAGCCCATAAACCTTAATAGAAGGAGACTACCCATTTTTCTTCTGTGGAACGACTGGTGGATTTGAACTAGCAGAGTTGTTAAGCTTTGGGGTTAGTAGCATAACTAGCTATGGACAAAGCCACCAGAGCTTCTCTAGCTTTTAAATAGTTACACTATGTAACTTCAGAATCTAAAAGAGAATACCTAACGTAGCACTATAGATCACTAAATCCTACTAACAAGATTACTCCTAATTTTAGTTCGGCTTCTTATAGTACTTACATTATCTGCTTTTAAAGAATTAGAATAATAATAGTACCTATCTCTGTAAGGATTTAAAGAGATAATACTTAATAAGTGACTTGAATAATTACTGGCATGTGATATTAACCGTCTTCCCCCACAAATCCACTGCTATCTAATTAATTCCAACGCAGGGCCATTCTCCATTGGGTTTCTGAGACTGTAAATCTTAATGGGAGGAGACTTCTCAACTTTTTTTTCTGTGAAGCAACTGTTAGTTTCAAACTGCCAATCTTTTGGCACAACACTAAATGTACTGTGCTGTGAGGGTTCCCAGTAACACATTATCAACACAAGAGTATGACATTTGGGTGTGTTGTACAACTTGAGTACAGAGAAAGGAAGACCTCGGATGAGACGGGCTGATACAGTGACTGGTGTGTTGGAGTCAGTGAGATTGGCTCAGGCCAGGACAGGGTTCAGAGCTGCTCTACGTAGGGTCGCTATGAGTCACAAGTGACTCAATAGTACATAACAACAGTAACATACACGGTTGAATATATTTCTGCATGTATACAGGCTCTATCAGTACATCCTTCATTCCGGTAGTCATACTTATATATAGCTGATATTTAGAATCAAAGAGTTCTAGATATGGAAAGTGATTTTTGTGTTGTTTCAAGGATAGAAACAACCTTTGAAAAAATTCAAGTTAGTTACACTTGTCCAAAGCACACAGATGCATACTATTCCAATTGTTCATAGGCAGAATCAAGGTGGAAATGAACTACAAGATACCAGAAACTCCCATCAGACAGGGATCATGACATGCAAACAGTCCGTGCAAGTGTAAAACTCTGAGCCCTAGAATGGTACTTCGAAATACTCTGGTAGCATTCTTCAAGTTTTTCCTTGCTTGTAAGTGACATTCTGTCAGGGGATGTGAGTATATATATATAAATAAAGCACTACTTAATATCTCCCAAAAGCCACAGGTGCAATCTGATTTCCAGAGCCAACCTCTAGAGACAAGTAGACATTATATCACAACGGATGTCATTAGACGTACAGAAGGGAGCATAAAATGCCTAATTTATTCACAAAGTGACATTTTATTTAGTGCAAATAGGCAGTTTGGGCATTTACCAGAGGCATTTAGAGTAATAAAGGGGTGTTGCTAAAATAGGCTGGAACACCTGACATTGTTGTCTTTATAGCACAAGTTGCTATTCTTTAACTGTGACAAAATTAAACCGTAAAATATGTCTCATGTTCAGTAGCTTTCCTAATGAACATATGCTCCTCCCCCACCCAGCACTCCATAATACCTTCCTGAGTAATACGCTTTGGAGGTCAATTAACCACAGAAGTCTTTTATTTTTATCCAATGGTAAAATCTCAGAGAGTTTCACACAGAATCTTCTTGTGCATCTGCAATAATTTACCATAATGGTTAACCCAAAGTGGACGGTGTGCTTAGTTGAAATAAGGGTCACTGCCTATTTTTATTGCTCTGAAAATTTATATCTGTTTATAGTGTCTGGCAGAGTGGCTTAATAACTGGGTCATCCTTAGTCATTACCTATTTCATAGATGCCCATCAACTATTGAAACATTAAGGAACTGCTATATAATTCTAAGAGTGTAACTATTTTTTGGCTCACCCACTCACTTTTTTAGTGCCTTCACCCGCTTACTCTTTTAGTGCCTAAATGTAAGATTAAAGTCCACAGACAACAATATTGGCAATAAGATGTCCCGTTTTGAAAAACTGCTTTTCAAAAATAAAAATAAAAATAAAATGTGACAGGACAATTCCTTGTTATAGTTGCATGGGAAACAAACCTTGTTTTCTCTGACTTCTTCTTTCCAAACCTGAATTTAATCCCACCTCAATTCCAAGATTGGTATGAACTTTATGCAACTCCTTGAAAGAGAATTGGATAGATATCCATTCCTAGGCCCCAACATAACCTCTTTTACATAAGAGATGCTCATTACAGGTTTTAAAACTGAACTAAAGAACAACTTTATTGTTTATTCATTTATGATCCCTTTTCATTTTAATAAATTAATCTTGAAGGTATAAAACCTCCAAGGACTGAAAGACGATTTTTAATTGCAGAATTTCAGATACTGATTAGGAGAGCTATTTTGAGGCAGGGGGTTTGAGTGTATTCCTTTTATCACACCTTGGACCAAAGCCTGCTGCTAAAACTAGACCTGGATGACAACACATTTAAAAATAAGATGAAACTAAGACTTTACCTCCCATGACTTGTAAACTACTCACATTGCATATCTTCATGCTGAGAGAAATAACAATTCTTCAAATGGTTGTAAAAATCTAAGCTTCATAATTAGGGAACCGGGAGAGAAAAATCTACCAAACAGTTCATTATCATGACTACTGGTGTGTTTAGTTACAACTGTGGCAGATGGCTTTAGGGGATACCAATGCAAACTTGCAGGAACGCATCATGACCCCTAAATAGACAGTAAATAGACAGTTACTGCTACTCTTAACACAGCATTTTTGTACACCACCTATGAAAGTGGGACATACCAATCAAAGCCATTTTGAGGTGCTTCTCCACAAGAACTGTGTGCTGTTTAGTATAATAGAGCCACCTGTCAAAGGTGAAGCCTACTTTTCAATGAAATGGTAGCCTACAAATGACAGTCAAGCAGGAGCTGTGTTAAGCACACAGCTTGATCCTGAATGGTTTGCCCAATACACTGTCCCCTGTCATCTCCTTTTTCCTGAGTCAGCAGGGACCAGAATACACAGGGATCCTGAGCATGTCAATTATCAAAGAGTACAGATTTGTCCATGCTACTTCCTACTGGCTCATAAGAAAAGAAGTCTCAACAAGAAGGACAGGGAAAGTACATTGTGAAGCGTTTTTCCTAGAGGGCTTCCGAACACATCCCAGTACTGTGAATGAATTCTGCAACACTCAGGTACTAACAATTTTTTCTGTTGAGTGTCATTTGAATGCCGATTGCAGGAGAAATACCTGTCCCTACATTCATTTAAGAATGATAAGGATCCCTACCAGTTTACCGGCAATATCAAAGAAAGACAACTATATGGAATTGTGAATTCATTTCTTCTGTTTTGTAAATATGTAATACAATTGTTTGTTTTTCTTTTTTTTAATAATTTTAATGCGCATTTACAGAGATTTTGGATTTTCATTCATTCATTGCTGCACTTCTCTCCCCGCCCATACCTCCCCCCTCCCCCCAGTTCACTCCTCTCTTTCAAAAGTAAAAGGAACACTCCTTTCCTGGGACACAATCCCCCCGCACCCCTCCCACCGCCCCAAGTACATTCCACTATGCAACCTTAATTGTGGACTCCTGTGATAACCATAAGACCCCATTATACATCACTTTTAGATTATTCACTCATCTGTTTCAGTGCAGTATACACAATTTATCCAGTTTTTCTCAGTCTTACCCCAATGCTGATATCAGTCCCATTGTACAACAGTGGCACCATGCAATATTTGTCCTTTTACATCTGAGATATTTCACTCAGCATAATGTCCTCCAGACTCAACCATATTTAATAATATTGCATGAGTTCCTTGTTTTTCAATGCAGCATAGTATTCCATTGTGTGAATATACCACAGCTTCTCTATCCATTCGTTTGTTGATGGGCACCAGGGTTGTTTCCAACTCCTTGCTATTGTGAACAGAGCCGAGATAAACATGGGTGTGCATATATCGGCTTGGATGTCAGTTATGGTCTCTTTGGGAGATATTCCCAGTAGTGGAATTGCTGGGTCAAATGGTATCTCTATTTGCAACTTTTTGAGAAAGCGCCATACTGCCTTCCACAGTGATTGCACCATTTTACACTCCCAGCAACAGTGAATAAGGGTTCCAGTTTCTCCACAACCTCGCCAGCATTTGTTGCTTGCTGTTCTGTTAAATTTTGCTATTCTGACTGGGGTGAGATGATATCTCATAGTTGTTTTGATTTGCATCTCTCTTTGAGCTAGGGATTTTGAACATTTCTTCATGTGCTTGTTGGCCATCTGAATGTCTTCTTTGGTGAAGTGTCTGTTCATATCCTGTGTCCATTTTTCTATTGGATTATTTACCTTTATCTTGTTGTGGTGCTCAAGTATTTTATAAATTCTAGATATAAGTCCCTTGTCTGATGTCATTACCAAATACTTTTTTCCAATCTGTGGCTGAAGAAAAAAAATATGTAATACAATAATTCTATCATCCCATCACTCTTTTCTTAAATGTGGCTTTGTTGCACATGTTCCTTATGCCTTCACATCTTCCTATAGAAACAAGAGTTGAACCAATCAACTGAGAATGTATCGAGTGACCACAAGTAGAATTGTGAAATAGCCCTAACAGTCTTTTTATTGGAACTCTCACAGTTTAGGGAAGAAAATGATATAATTTGAGAATGAACAGAAGTTGTAATACTGAACTTAATGTTCAAATAAAGATAAAAAGAGAAGTTCTGTTGAAACACATGTATGCATTGAATCTTGCCTCTTCCCACTCCTCAGGAAAAATCTGCTCAAAATACATTAGGAATCTGTAGCAATAAAACACATTCCTTTGTGATATCAGTTAGTGATCCTGGTAGACTATTATAATTTTATTGGGCACAAATGTCATATGATTAGCTATATTCTTGAGTTTTGTGGGTTTCTTTTTTATCAGTTGTGATTAGGATTATGATCTGGCCAATTCACGTTGGTATCCACAAGAGTTATGCTGCTGAGAAGGCTTAGCACAGTTTAAAGCTATCCATATCATTTACTATCGGGACAGGGAATATAAACTACCCAGTAGTGCTTAATAACACATTTTGACAATTTTGAATTGAAGTAAAACCAAGATTACTGAAGGGTTTCTATTCAAATAAAGGCTGCCAGAAATAGCAATAATTGGGGTGTGTGTGTATGTGTGTGCATACACGCACTCCCCCACTGAGCTATAAAACCATAATTCTTTGCATTAATACTGAGGTTTTAGAACCTCAGTAATATATCCATTGCTAAGGCACCACACAAAGGGAGTCTTATACGTGAGTAAAAAATGTTGAATAAAGATTAGCCTTGCTTTCAGAAGCATTACATATATCTGATTCTGCATTTATTTTCCAATTGTTCATAGTTATTCTTTTATTCCGTACTCTGCATGAGACTTCTGTTTGACCCCAGATTGCTCATTATTACAAAAAAACACAACATAAAAGCTTGCCTTTCTGGGTTCTAATATCTCCCAGTAAAACTCTAGGGTTTTATAGAAATAGATACAGGTATTGATTTGTCTCCATAAAGATCAGAGGGAATTCATGACTTCTTGGCTACTTATAATTAGCATAAAACATGCTTTGTTGGTTGAAGTGCTGGATCTCTGAATCTTTAAAGGCCATACTAGGAATACAATAACCCAGAGAGTCTTAGGTAAAACTTTGTTCTCTAAGAAAATATTTTCCCAAACTCTTTATTCTTCACTGAAGTTATATTGTAGCATACTTTCCTTTCTTTCTTTTTTTTTTCTTTTATTTTCTTATGGTATTGCATTTAGTTTTTCCGGACATTTAAACCATGTCTACAATTGATTGAATGGTTCAAAGCAATACAATGGTATTATAAAGCTTTTGCAAGGCTGTAGGGGATGCTTGTTCTGCCCTTGTACATTATTTGTTACTGTGGAAAATGTACCAGTATAAACAGAGATCTGGGCAGAATAGAGAGGTTGTTTCTAAATGTGTGCCTGGCACTAAGAAAAATTTCACGCTGAATTGGAAAGTAAAAAGTTTCATCCTACCTAAGGAGGCTTCCTATTTTATGGCTATACAATGTCCTAGTACAAGTCATTTACCACTTAGGAATCACTTTTTGTTTTTATGAAAACAGTTTAGGAAGAATCACCGTTGAGAAATTAGTGATAAAATCCATATAGCACCATCTAATAGTGTAAGCCCCACCTTCAGCTAGATGGTGTTATCATTACTAGAAAGTTAATATAGGTCTTATATAATGAATGCTCTTTGTTGGATAATTGGCATTTTCCAAAGCTGAGCTAGAAGGTGATTTTAGTTGGAAATAATCTTAGAAACACATAGCCGGCAAGAAAAATTTCTTTTCTGGTCTTTCAGTATTTCTCATTCCATTAGACATTTTTCTCATTATAGCAAAACTCTGTTTGGACATACAGGTCTTTAACACCTATTTAATTCTCCCTAGTCTCACCATTTGACAAGGAACAGGCCTGAGGCTTAGTCAGTCATTGGCAGGTAACATATTATTTCTACCCAGTATTTACTAATAATATTTTGGGAACAATTTTATGGAGGCTGTATTTAAGTTGGACAATGCTTAAAGGACATGGAAGAAGAATTGATGTCTTTGAATTATGGTGCTGATGAAGAATTTTGAGCATGGTGTGAACCGCCAAAAAAAGAACAAAAAACCTGTTTTGGATGAGATACAATAAAAATGATCCTTAGAAGAGAAGATGATGAGATTTATCTTATACTTTAAATATGTTATCAAAAAGTGTCAATTTCTGGAAGGACATCATGCTTGTTAGAGTGCCAGTGAAAAGGAGGAAGAGCTGAAATGAGATGTGTTAACACAGTGGGTTCCAATCTTGCAATGATTGTGACAGTAGTGCAGAACTGGGCAGTGTTTTGTTCTACCAGACATACAGTTGTTAGGGCTTTCTAGCACCTCACAAAAACAGTAATTTATTTGTGATTAATACTCTCTTTGAAGGTGGCTTTGTCTTCATTATACTAATGAAAAATATTAATTATTTTGTGTCACTCTCTTTTGAGATATAAGAAGAGATTTGAAAGAAAATAGACAATATGAAGGACGAGAGATGAAGGAACATACAGGTTATCAAAGAGGCTGAATCCAAAAGACACGGAGACTCACAGAGCCAACAACAGAAGAGAGCCATTTGCTAGATCTTGCACCCTAAATTCAGACATCTAGCCTCCTGATCTGAGATTATAGAGCAGGATTTCAATCTGCCACTCATAAGGTTTTAAAGAGTAATAGTCAATATAGTATCACCTAACAAAAACAATCTGTGAGAGAATAATTTCTGCTTGTTAAAGCCATGCATTTGTTATGTTTCTGTTAAAGCAGTATTGCATAACTCAGGCCATTATCTCCTATGTTTAACAACTGATACATTGCAAGATAAAATGAAGGTTTTTTAAAAAAAGTAATTTTAAGAAATAATAAGTCGACTTAAACTCCATACAAAAATGTAGAACAAGTGACATGGTACTTTTCTGCAGGTCTAAGATAGGATATGGTAGATTTTTGCCAACCATGTAGCAAATAATAAAAGAAAAAGATTCTTATAGAGTTAATCATATAAATGCCAGTTGGATTCCTTGTCTTTCCTAGTGCTAAATATGAATAGAAAGCAGCGTCTTTTGTGAAAATGCAGAGCTAACACTCATTCAGAAAGATGGCTAGATGTCATTTAGAGGTAAAAGGAAGAAAGGGCAGATTAAGTTCGGAAGACAGGTACAAATAGAGTAATTCTTTCAAAAATTTCTGTGCATAGAAATATCTGGGGACCATGTTTATATTCAGATTTTGACTCAGTAGGTCTGAGGTCAAGTCTCAAATCTGTATCTCTCAGATTTCTGTATTTCTTCTAGAAAGAAGGCGAAACTGTTGGTCCATAGCAGTAAGTATCCCAGAGAGTTTAATTTTTAATTCCTGGTAGTTCCCACTAGAAAAGGATGGAGACAGAATCTTTGGATATAAAACAGTTAAATTAGATCAGCAAGTATAAGCTGACTTTTTAAGCGATGACCTGGACTCTGTGAGTCAGACTTCTGTATTGTAATTCAACAGAAAGGTGTTCCTGCATTGTAATTGAAGGATATGCACAGTTCCACAGAAACAGACTGCTGAGACAGTAGGCAGAGCAAGGGTGAATGTCATGAAGATATACATTCATGTGGAAATGCACAGACCCGAGGGCAGGAGCATGCTGGAGAGCATATGGGTTAGGACAAGAGAAGAGCACAGAAACACTGTCATTAAGAGAGTGCATTGGGACACATGGAGGAAATCTATGGTACGCTGCTAGACACAGATTGTAAAATGAGTGCAGAGAAAAGACAGAGTAGTGATGGGGATTTCAACTCTCCAGACATCTGCTGGAAGTCTCATTTGGATAACAGCAGAATGTCTAACAGGTCCTTGACTTGCTTTGTTAACAGTTTTATCTCCCAGAGGAGAGAATCTCCTGCGGGAACTGCCATTCTGTACATATTTTTGGCCAACCAGGAAGAATTGGTTGGCACTTCAAAAGTGTTAAGTAATTCAGGAGTTAGGCATTATATCATTTCCTGGTTCATGATAGGTTGAGGAGGAAAAGATAGTCATTTACATTATATTAAATTATGCAATTGAATGCCAAACAATTTTTAGATAACTTGACATGAGATCCTTGAGTGGAAAATTATATTCCCTCTCATAAAATTCAGTTTGAGGGGGTTTTTTTTATGTAATAAAAAAAGGTCTAAAGAAAAAAAAGAAAAGTAGTATGTACTTGGAAATACTTGTCAACATCCAGGGAAAATTCTATTGTTCAAAAATTAACTTGCACCTGTTTAAGGAGTCAATATATTCTTCACTCTACTAAATGCATTGTCATTGGTTGGAATTGACTCAGAGCTTACCCTCCAGTGGATTTTTGGAGACTATAAATTGCACAGAAGGAGATTGGTCCTCTTCTCCCGACAGAGCTGTCATAGCTAAAGGGATTTGAACTACCTGCTCTGGGTTGGTAGAGCAGCTTCTTACTAAGGAGTCCACAGAGATCTATATTCTTCACTGTTCTTGTTGATTGCCTTCAAGTACATAGCATGACTCATAGCAATCCTATGAACAAAAGGCCTGAAGCCCCTCTACCACTATCGACGTTTATCAAAGTCCATAGAGTTTACAGAGGCATGTTGTTTAGGAAGTGGAAGCCACTACTAGGGTTAATTCATTTGTAGAGAAAACGGAATAATGTGTTATATACCCAGACATTATCATCACTTCTCTAGTTGCACTGAGTTTGTTGTTTGTTTTGTTTTAACTCCAGGCAGTTTGCAAATACACAAACTGTGGATGTTTTACCTGAAATAGGTGCTGGTTTAAAATCACTTTCACATCTGAGTAAGTAAATGAAGGAAAGCCAAATCTAACCCAAATAGATCATCAGTGTAAACTGACCCCTCAGGAGCTGATGGAAGACCTATTGATACATTCCAACAAATAGATGCAGTGCTGGAAATGTTCACTAGGCTGTGCCAAGAAATCTGGAAGATAGTTACCTAATCAACTAACTGGAAGAGATTCATATTTATTCCCATCTCCATTCCAAAAATAAGGTTCTTGAATAGAATGTGGAAATTATTGAGCAATATAATTAATATTATATGCAAGCAAAATCTTAATGAAAATTTAAAAAATGACTAGAACATTACATTTCCATAAAAACACCTGAAATCCAAATGTCGTCTTACATACTTTGAGAAGTTTTTAGGAGGGGCTAGTCCTTGAAGGACAACATACTTGGAGGATCAGTGTAAGATTGGAAGGGCCACAACAACATGAATTGACATGGAGACTGTAGCAATGGACTCAAATGTGTAGGATATGACAAGGCTAGCACAGGATAGGGCAAGGTTCAGTTTAGTTGTTCGTAGTATCGTATGACTTGCAATCAACTAGACGGCTGTGTTGTCAAGAGTTTACTTTGCCAAATAGCTTTTCGATCCATCTTAAGATTCTATCCCCCTAAAGCTCAACTAGTTGGCCAAAATAGATATATTGTGACAAATTGTGGAACACTCCCTCGATCAATTAATGTGAAACTGAGGGTATATAAGTCTTCTCTGAGTTCAGTATTGATTGGACAGAATTATTGGAAACCCTTATGTTACTTGAGCTCACTTAGGTGGTTAATATGAAGCAATATAGGATACATGGTAGATGCAAGGGGATTGTTGTTGCTGTTAATTGTAGTCAAGTTGTAGACGACTCATAGCAACTCTATGAGCAAAAGACCTGAACACTTGTATAACTTTCTTAGTTTCTCTAAGTTCATAGGGTTTCCAGAGGCAAGCTATTTCTGAAGTGGATGCCACTCCTGATTCCAAACTTGTTTTAATTGGGGAGCTCCACCAAACACTCTCCCCCATGGGTAACCGTTATTGCATTTTACACATCGGTATCACAGTGTTCACCATCACAGCAACCACGAGTTACTTCTGTACAGCAAATGGACAGACCAGTGCTATACCACCTAGAAGAATGTTTGACCAAAACCAAAAGCAGGCCCAACCAAATTTAAGAACCAAGGCAAGGTTCAAACTCCATGATCTCCATCATTCCACAGTCCACCATAATCAAACATTCTCATTGGCTCTCACTACCCATAAATGCCCATCTGGGAACATCCTGCTCCTTCCCCAATCTCCTCCTATTTTGATGCCACATGTTTCTTCATATAGTCTAACTTCTTGAATGATTTGTGCAACATATAGGCCTAATACACTTGAGGAAAGGATACAGTGTTAATGCAAATTTTACTTTATTTTAATCCATTGTATATTCCTCTACTCTGTTTGTATAACACTTCTTGATTTAGGTACAGGTTTCATGTTGTTGTTGTTGTTGTTTATTACCATCGAGTCATGCATAGCTCATAGTGACTCCAAGAACAAAAGACCTGAGGTCTTTCTAGAACTTTCATTTCTCCAAGTTCGTAGAGTTTCCAGAGGCATGTGATTTAGGAAGTGGATGCCACTCCTGTTTCCCATCATCTCTCAAAACTGGGAGCTCCACCAAACACTGTCTACCATGGGCAGCCATTATGGCTTTTGAGACCCTAATAGTAAAAGGTTGAACATCACAGCAAACCTAGATTATCTCAGCCAATTGACAGAAGAGTGCTGTACAACTTCAAAGAATGTTCCTCCAAAAGGAACAAAAGCAGATTTCTGCTTTGATTAAAGACTTGCTAAAGGCTGGAGTAAGATATAGTCCAAATTACCATGTTCAGTTCCTGTGGGGGTGTGACCTACGTCCCTGTGTTTGCATAAAGGAAGATCATGTCCTGGACTTTGGGAGCTTTTGAGATGTGGATTCTGTTTCAGCTTTCTGCAGGCAGCAGTCTAGTTTTGGCAGCACCATTTGTTGAAATGTTCAACCACAACCGAATGGATTGAGAAATTGTGGAATATTCACACAATGGAATACTGTGCAGTTGTCAGGAACAACAGTATTTTTAGATAAAATTTAACTATATACTGGTATACTTATAAAGTTCATATGTATTACTTTTCACATTAGATCTTTACCATTTCCTTTACCTACCCTTCCCTTTACCCATCAAATTACGCTACCTTATAATTAACCCCTGCTCATCCTCACCCCTCTGCTGCTCCTCATCCCCTTTGGATTCTCATATACATTCTACAATAACGGTTTTATTCATTATTTGTCCTTATAGGACTGAGATAGTTCACTTAGCACAACAAGACCCACAATATTGGAAAATATTCTATAATGTAGGAGAAGATGAGAGTTAGGCATTTTCTGGTCCTGGAGAGTGTTCCAAACACCCTGCAGAGGTCTAGTGCTGGTTTATATCAGCCAGCTGGACATGTGTCTCTCCTGTAACAAGCAAAGAGGCCAAAAAGAATTGGCTGACAGAATAATTTCATGAAACAACATATGATCAAAAAGTAATGGAGATGTAGAAGAAAGTTCAGGCTGCTCTGAAGGAATTGGCAAAAAAACAAATCCCTAGGAATTGATGGAATACCAGTTCATGTATTTCAGCAAACAGATGCTGCTCTGGATGTCCTCAGCAAATTTTGCCAAGAAATCTGGAGGACAACCACCTGGCCAAGTAACTGGCCATAAAAAAAAAATAGGTGACCCAGCACAGTGTGGAAATTATCAACTCTCTCACTAATATCACATGAAGCAATCTGCTGTTGAAGTTTATTCATAAACTACTTGAATAGTATATCAGCAAAGAACAATCAGATATGCAATCTGGGTTTAGGAGAAGCCGTAGCACCAGGGACATCATAGACCAAGTTAGATGGATGTTGGCCAAAAGCAGAGAGTATTAGAGGAATGTCTATCTGTGTTTCCTTGATTATGCAAAGGCATTTGAGTGTGTGGATCACAACAAATTGTGGCTAATCTTAAGAAGAATGGGGATCCGAGAACATTTAATTATGCTTATGAAGAACCTTTACTTGAACTAGGAAGAAGTAGTCAGAACAGAGCAGAAAAACACTGCACGGTACACATCAGGAAAGGTGTTCATAAAGGATGCATCCTATCTCTCTATATTTTCAATTATATTCAGAAAAGTTCATGTAGAACACTGAACTTTATGAGGAGGAATGTGACATCAGGATTGGAGGAATATTCATCAACAACTTGCATTCTGTAGATGACACAAAATTGCATGCTGAAAATGAGGAGGACGTGAGTGTATGCTGCAGAAGGTCCAGGACTATAGTTTTGGATTGAAGCTCAACATCAAGAAAGCAAAGCTTCTCATCTGTGGGACAATTAGCAGCTTCATGATAGATGTTTGAGATAGAAATGATTAAACACTTTAGCTTGTTTGAATCTGCTATCAATACTCTTGGCACAAACAATCAAGATATCAAAAGGCAGATTGGGAAAGTCTTTTGTCAGGGACCTCTCTTGAGGGCTGAAGAAGAGCAACCAGTCTGGATTTATATCATGATATCCATCTGGAGACTCAGGTGTGCATAATCAGGCCATGGTCTTCATAATTACTTGCTGTGCATCAGTGAGCTGGACAATTATTAAGGACAATAGAAGAATCAATGCCTTTAAGTTGTGGAGCTAGAAAAGAGTGTTGAACATACTGTGGACTTCCAAGATAAAAAATAGGTTGGTCCTAGAGTAGGTTAAACCAGGCTGCTCCCTTAAGGCAAGGATTTTGAAGCTACATCTCATATACTTTGAGCATGTGGCCAGAAGGTACAAGTCCTTGTAGAACAACAGTATGCTTGGAAAGGTGGAGGGACAGTGCATGAGAAGAAGATGCTGGAGAAATGGGATTGGGTCTGTTGAAGATGATGTGATTGGCTCAAATTAGGGCAAGCTTCAGAGCTGTTGCACATAGGGTCGCTATGATTTGCACACAACAGCAAATAACAACAATTTGAGAGAGAGGAGAGCATTATATTGAGTGTGATAACTCAATCTCCTAAACACAAATGCTGTGTAAGACCATTATTGTAAAAATAGAAGGATAACTGGTAACACATGTATAAGGGCCATAGAAAAGAAAGAGTGGTAGCAGATGGGTGAGCAGGGATACAAGTGAAATTACAGGGTCACAAAAGTTGGTGAATGGAAGTGGTGGGGGTAAAGGAAATGGGAGAGATCTGGCAGAGACTTGAAAGATGGGGTAATAGTGGGAATAGTGTAATGGTAATTAATTGTATAAAACACAATGTATGGGAATGATTGTATGAAGCATAATGTCAATGAAGGAAAGAATGGAATGAACACACACACACACACACACACACACACGAACCCTACCACATATATGAATGAAACACAATGTATGTTAATAATTATAGGCATGTTTTGTTATATGTACCATCAAGTCAGAATTGACCCATAACTTACCCTCTGACAGATTTTTCAGAGGCAGTTAATTGTATAGGACGAGACTGTCCATCCTCCCACAGAGCAGCTGGTGGATTTGAACTATGTGCCTTTGAAATTGTAGTGCAGCTTCTTGACCAATAGTGCTTCCATTTAAAAAACAAAACAAACAAACTCAAACAAAAACACATATACTGGGATTTGAGTCTTCAAACATAAAGAAGAGGGGGGGAAAAGCATGTGTTAAAGTAATCAGAGTTAAAATTCTCCCATACTCTGTGAAGTTTTAACTCATGAGGGTTTTTTTATCTGCTTGCTTGCTTTTTAAACATTAGTTTGGAGACTCTGGTGGCCTAGTGCATTAGGAGTTGTGCTGCCAACCCAACAGCAGGCAGTTTGGAACTACCAGCTGCTCATAGGAGAAAGATGGGCAATCTTTTCCTGCGTAGTTTACAGACTCTGAGAATCTGATAAAGGTCAGCTCTGAGTTGTTTCCAACTGGACTAGAATGAGGTAGAGTGATAAGAGTGAGCAGCCCATGATTTCCAGGTGGAAAAAGTCACTGATGTCTATCATTAAAGGCCTTTTAAAGCTTAATTTTAAAAGTGTAGAAGACATATATAGACTCTCAATTAAAATGGGGTTAAACTGGCCACTGATTTGGTGACTAGATCTGAAAATCAAAAGTAGGAATCACCAGACATGCTATGACACTTGTTATGGTTGTTGTTATGTGCCATCAAGTTGCTTGCAACTTACAGCGACCCTATGTAGAACAGCTCTGAACACGGTTCTATCCTGTGCCAACTTTATTGTCTCTGACACATCCACTTCCAAACATGAAGTCACTCTCCAAGGACTGGTTCCTCCTTACAATATGCCCCAACTATATCACACAGAACTTCAGAATCTTTGCCTCCAAGGAGCAACCTGGTTTCACCCTCTCTAGGACAAACTTGTTTGTTCTCCAGGCAATCCATGGTATATTCATTACTCTTCTCGAGTACCACAGCTCAAAGGAATCAATTCCCCTTATATCATGCCTAGTCATTGTCCGCTTTCTGATGCATTAGGAACACCTTAGTCTCTAGACTGATATCATTACTGTTCAGTATTCTGGGGAGGTCTCTAACAGCAGACTATCCCAATGCAATTTGTCTTTTGATTTCCTGGCTGTTGGTACCCAGAGTGTTGGTTGTGGAGTCAAACAAACTGAAGCTGTTAACAATAACAATTTCTTCACTGTCTATCATGTTGCCAATTGGCCCAGGGGTAAGACTCTTTGTTTGAATCTGAACAGTGGTGTTTACTGTCCTGATAGCCTGTAGGTTGCAATGTTAAACTCCTTTACAGATGAAAATTTAAATCTCAACTTCAAAATTTTCTGGAGAGACCAATAATATGAAAGTCACTAAAGAGATAATCAAGTGATTTATTTCAATAAACTTATTTCAATAAAAGATTGAAATGAGAAAATGATCTACAAAATTATACTCTAAATTAAAAGAATCTTTCTAAGATAAATGAGACATTATTCCACTTTCCCCAAAGAATAGAATAAAAATGACAAAATAAGATTCATGCTAAGAAGAAATAAGAAACAGTGGGAATAAAACATTTCTTGAAAATGACCTTTTTATTATTATTATTAAAATTATTATATGTATTTTTTTAAGTAGTCATTGACTTAAAAGTGCATACACACATAACATTAACTTGTGGGAGAGTTGAAGCAACAGATGTTGGATACAGTTACAGAGGTAAACATACTGCCTAATAGATACCTGAACCAGGCTGGCACTAATCTAATTTGGTTTGGGAGGAGAAACCCTTCAGAAAAGAAGAGCAGGTTGAACTTATTCTTTATTGAACACAATATAATACAGAAAGTGAAGAGAGAATTTCAGCCAGAGATTGTAGTATAAGCAAGGAAGGAAACGGTGTGTAGAGAAACTATAAGCAGTTCACTATTACTGGAGCAAGAAGTGTAAGCAGAGAGGAGTGAAAAACAGGCCTGGAGAAAGGCCAGATTTTGATACTATGTTTGGAAGTTCTGATATTATCATGCGGTAGAGGGGTCAGTCATCGGAGAGTTTTACAGTGAGGTCTGGCATGGTCAGATTTATTTTGGGGATGGGTGGCTTTTAATGGCTGGGAGGAGGATGGATTGGAAGGGTCCAGCAAGCTCAAGGTCGTGAAGATTAGATAGAAGGCAGCTCTAATAGCCTCGTTGAGAAATGAGGATGAGGAAGAACCTTTTCCTTATTCATTTTTACACACCCAGCACTTAGCCTTGGAGCTGGCACCGAGTAGGTGCTTAAATCATGTCTGAAGATGTGATTTCTCCCACCTCTATTCAAATAATTTCCAGAGATAATACAAATTAAGCTGTCATTAGTCATAGATCTATAGCTACAATGCATATGTCTGCAGACAGATCAGGAAGAACCTCAACCGGCATGAACCCTTAGCATGGGCTTAAGAAGGATGGCCAGATGGCATCTTGTTCTAAATGATTCATTTTTATTACATAGTTCCAGAGATAAACTAGCCATTGGCTAAGGATTGGAATAGTATTTGTCAAGACAGGATCTCAATTCTATCCAGAAATCCTGTATGATGGAATGGATAAATCTTATGCCAAAGGATCGCATGACTCCTTCTCATTATAACGTAAGTGTGAGAAAATTACAGGGTAAAAACCATGTTTAATTCTGAGGATACAGGGGAAAGATGCACAAAGATAAATATGTGTTATGATACAAAACACGCGGCACGTATATTTTGCATTTCTGCCTGTTGAATTACACAGAATTCTTGACTGCATGTGAGTGTTGGCAGCAGCAATTGTAAAATATTAGCAATAATAACTACACTCTGCATATGCTTATGTCTATCAATAAGGCTATGATTTTTAAATTCCCTTAAGCTTCTTTCTATCGGAAGCAGTAAATTAAATATATATATTCAAACAAATTAAATGCTGCTAACAGCTTTTCTAATTTGTAAACACTTGCATAAACGTGATTTATCAAATGCTTAATTAATCTGAAATGCCAACTTAAAAAGTGAAGTAATGAACAATAAGCATATTACCACCTTAGGATGTTATTACATTTGGGATAAAACCAGAAGTTTAAAGATATGCTTTATGTTTAAACTAGCTAAAGTAGTGAGAACTCAATTAACTGTTAGGAATTAAGAATAGTTCTGAGTTGACCAAGTTTGGTTAGTTTCATGAATAAACTATTGCATGAAAAGAAAATATCTTAAACAAATTTCTTCTGACTTAAATAAAATTTCGGCCTGTATATCATGTGTTTGAGTTTCTATTGCAGTATAGTCAACTATTTTTTTATCTTTTGGTAGCAAATAAATTTAATTTGATACTCTAAATATAATTTTACATTTGCATTTTTATATTAAACATTTTTTTATTTTGAATTTTTATATTAATTCACACTTATATGTATGAAAATATTCCACCTTAGCAATTTATTGTAACTCTTGCTTTTCAAGGGCAAAGAATCTTGGTATAGATATGATGTATGTATAATCCATTAAAAGTGGAAGTTAATGCTTTTTTTTTAATACTTTTGATACATTTATAATTTATCTATTATCATTGTTCACATACTCAGGATCTAAATAACATTCTAAAAACTATTCTACTATACTAAATACCTTTCTAGCTTTTGCTTGTTATATGAAAATTGTAGATATACAGAATAAATTGTAGTATCTATGAATAGTCTCAACTTTGTTCCTTCAGTCATGAAGACATTCCTAAAGTAATAACAACCAAGTATAAAATATAAAGTCATAACAATCAAGCAGAAGCCTCCAGAAACCATGATGATACTGTGATTAAGGCATAATAAAAGGGTTGAAGGTTTGAGTTCACCAGCCACTTTATAAGTGAAGGATGGGGTAGTTGATCTTAGTAAAGACTTTCTGTTTCAGAGCCCCCTAGGGTATTTCTACTCTGTTCCAAAGGGTTACAAGCACCAAATGCTCAACTCTCAACCTACCTACTTATTTTACCAATTGTTAAACTGAACCTAGATACCAGAATTCAATTGCTAAAAGATATAATGAATAAAGATGAGGTGGTTAGGTGCTGTCAACTCATAGCACCTTTTTTATATACAATCAAAGTAAATACTGCCAAGCCCTATGCCATCCTCACAATATTTACATTGTTTCAACTCACTGTTGCAGCAATGGTGCCGATTCATCTTGATGAAGGTATTGTCTCTTTGCAACTGACCTTCTACTTACCAAGCATGATTTCCTTCTCAAGGGACTTCTCCTGGTGACTTAACTGAAGAACACGAAACTAAATCTCACTGTATTCACTACTACGAAGCATTCTGATTATACTTCTCCCAAAGCAGAATTGGTTGTCTTCTGGCAATCTATGCCATATTTAAGATTATTTTCTAGAACAATAATTCAAATTCTTCTTCCTCCATTTTCCTTAATTGCTCTGCAGTTGTTTTAGGCAAATAATGTGACTGAACATAGTAGGTTTGGACTAGGAGTACTTTATGGTACCCACTGCCATACAGTTGACTTTGACTCATGGTAACCCTCTATGACAGACTAGAACTGCCCTATTTGACTTCCAAGATGATAAATCTTTACAAAAGATTTATATATGTCTTATACTTCTGTTGAGTGGCTGGTGGGTCCAAACCCCCAACTTTTGTCTGGTCAGCAGATTAAAGCCTTAACAACAGTACCTCCAGAGTTTTTTTAATGAGAACTCAAACCCCCAGTGCTATTACTCTGACACATGATAGCCTTTTGTAGGGTTTCCAAAGCTGTAAATCTTTACAGGAGGCAGATTGCTTACCTTTCTCCTACAGAGCAAGTGGTGGATTTAAACCATTGATCTTTCAGCTAACAACTAACATGTAAGGTGCTTTGCCACAAGAACACCTTTCTCTAATGATAGACATGGATGAAAACATCCTTCTGATTCCCCCATTGCTTAGACACTGATTGCTCTTGCCATGCAACAATGCCTAAGACTATGCCTGACAATCCCTCACAACATAGTCTATCCGGACATATAGATAACCATCCTTCCATGGCCGACTTTCAGCATCTATGCTCCTCCTTATTAGTACTAGAGGGTAGACCAATCACCCTCACCCACTGGTGAGAATGCTATGTAGGACAGAAGCAGAGGACTAATGAAATAAGGTAGATTATATATGTTGCTTCCTCTCTATCTACATGGCCTGCCACTCTCTCATAGAAGAAAATTAAGTTGGTCTGGCATGCTTCACTCTTCATAAAACCCTGGTTTGCTACTCAGAGTTCTCTTGTGAGGATTGCTACACACACACACACACACACACACTTTCTTCTAGCATCTTTCTGATTGTTATAGCTAAGCTGGTCAGTCTGTAATTAGCTGAGCACTCACCTTTCGAAACACCTGATTTTTAGAAGGAAAGCTTAAGGAATTTTTTTCTTATGTAAAACTTGGTGCCTTTTTTAAAGCTATAGAAATTAATGGAACGTTCGTTATTTGGTAAACTATATTTTTGAGCATATAGAATTCATGGTTTTGAAAGGACTAATTTTTAAGTTTCTATTTTAATTTCTTTAAACCTTTTATTCTCTGTTTCTCTTTGCCATGTGCTTATAAACAGAAATAAAAAAATAAAACTTAATTTTCTGAAGTTTTTCTTTTGAGTTTCCTGCCCACTTCCCGCAAATATGTCAAGCACACTTCCCTCCACTGCCTTCCTATTAGACTTGGGTTCTCTTGATTCTGTTTTGCCTCATGGAAATGATTGTGATTTCCTATTACCATAATAGTTAAGAATGTGACTTCTAGTCAAAAGGTCAACATGTTTAACATGTTGGGAGAGTACGGCAATAAAAATTTATGTAAAGATTAAAAGTTTGAAAACTATGCTATTGTTCTTAGGGGTCATCTTGTCAACTATGATTTCTTGTGACCCCATGAACAAGAGATCTGAGCCTTGTACAATCCTGTGCTCTCTTCACAATCTCTAATATGAACAATCACATGGTTACATCAATGGTTTCTTTCATTTTGTTGAGTCTTTGTCTTCAAAGGAATGACTTTTTTTTTTCCCTATAGATTCTCTACAATTTGGAATTGACTTGGTGGAAATGGTTTAGGTTGGAGTCTTGCTTTTTCATTATTCTTTCTAGTTCTTATTTTCACTCTTCCTTCTCTTTAATGAAGAACAAACTGTTTTGCATACTTCTATTGCTCTGAGGATAGCTCTTTATAACAGTGAACCTAACATTCCTTAGGATCAAGAATTCAAATAAAGATATTTTAATTCATTCATTTAGGAATCATTATTGACTATGTGGCAGTCATTGTTATAGGTGCAGGGAAGTTGTTGTTGTTATGTGCTGTTGAGTTGCCTGTGACTCATAGCAACCTATGTTAAACAACCCTAAACCCTGCACTATTCTGTGCCCATCTCACTGTCGCTAACACACCTAGCCCCATTACCTCAATAATTGAATCAATCCATCTAATCAAGGGTCTTCCTCTCCTGCACAGTCCCTCCACCCTCCCTGGTATAACATCCTTTTCCAAGGACTGGTCCCTTCTTGCAACATGTCCAAAGTATATCAGACAAAGCTTCAGAATCCTTGTCTCCAAGGAGCAGCCTGGCTTTAACCCTTTCCAAGAATAATCTGTTCATTTTCTTAGCAGCCCATCGTATATTCAGCACTCTTCTCCAGCACCACAGCTCAAAGGCATAAATTCTCCTTCTATTCTCCTAGAAAAAGTGCGAGAAGCCCAGGCTGGGTTTAGAAGGGGTCGTGGTACTAGGGATATTGTATTGTAGTTGATGTTAGATGGATCTTAGCTGAAAGCAGGGAGTACCAGAGGAATATTTATCCATGTTTCATTGACTATGCAAAGGCTTTTGACTGTGTGGATCATAACAAACTGTGGCTAACTCTGAGAAGAATGGGAATCCCAGAACATTTGATAGTGCTAACGTAAAACCTATACATGGACTAAGAGGCAGTAGTCAGAACAGAGCAAGGAAACACTTCATGATTCAAGATTGGGAAGGGCATACGCCAGGGATGTTTCCTGTCTCCAGACCTTTTCAACCTGTACGCAGAACATGGAGGATGGGCTCTATGAGGAGAAATGAGGCATCAGGATTGGTGGAAGATCTATCAACAATCTGTGTTATGCAGATGACACAACCTTGCTTGCTGAAACTGAGGAGGACCTGAAGCGCTTGCTGCAGAGTGTCAAGGACTGCAGCCTTCAATATGGATTGAGGCTCAGTATTAAGAAGACAAATATTCTGACCACTGGACCAATTGGCAGCATCAGGACGGATGGTGAAGATACTGAGATTGTTCACAGCTTTAGTTTGTTTGGCTCCACAGTCAACATTCTTGGCACCAGCAGCCAGGAAACTGAAAGACTCATTGCGATTGGAAAGTCTGCTGTTAGGGAGCTCGCCAAAGTACTGAAGAGCAATGGTGTCTCTCTGGAGACAAAGGTGAGACCGAATCAGGCCATGGTCTTTGCAATCACTTATTATGCATCAGAGTTGGACAGTTACTAGGGAGGATAAAAGGAGAATTGATGCCTTTGAGCTGTGGGGCTGGAGAAGAGTACTGAGGGTACCATGGACTGCTAAGAAAAGAAACCGATTCATCCTGGAGAGGGTTAAACCTGGCGGCTCCTTGGAGGCAAGGATTCTGTGGCTTCATCTGACATACTTTGGACATGTTGTAAGGAGGGAGAGGTCCTTGGAAAGGGACATCATGCTTGGGAGGGTGGAGGGACAGCACCGGAGGGGAAGGCTCTCTATGAGATGGATTGATTCAGTGACTGAGGTAATCAGAATGGGTGTATCGGAAACAGTGAGATTGGCACAGAACAGAGCAGAGTTTAGTGCTGTTGTACATAGGGTTGCTATGAGTTGCAAGCAACTTGACAACAATAACAACAACAACATCCTCCCTAGTCATTGTCCCATACTCTGACACATAGCGAGTGATTACAAAGACCATGGCATATATCAGGCACACCTTAGTCTCTGGAGTGAAACCATTCCTCTACAGTGCTTTGGAGAGGTCTGTAAACAGCGTACTTTCCCATTATAATAAGTCTTTTAATTTTCTTGCTGCTGGTGCCAAGAGTGTTAACTGTGGAGCCAAGCAAACTAAAGCTGTTAAAAATCTCAATCTCTTCACCATCCACCCTGATGCGGCCAATTCGCCCAGTGGTAAGAATCTTTGTTTTCTTGATATTGAGCCTCAATCTATATTGAAGGCTGAAGTCCTTGACCTTCTGCAGCAAGTGCGTCAGGATGTCCTCAGTTTCTGCAATCAGGGTTGTGTCATCTGCAAAACGCAGATTGTTGATGAATCTTCCACCAATCCTGATGCCACAGTTTTCCTCATATAGTCCCGCCTCCTGGATGATCTTTTCTGCATATTGGTTCAAAAGGTATGGAGACAGGACACATCCCTGGCATACAGCCTTCCAAATTTTGAACCATGCAGTGTTTCCTCACTCTATTCTGACAACTGCCTCCTGGTCCAAGTATAGTTTTTGCATTAGCACAACCAAATGTGGGATTCCCATTCTTCTCAGAGTCAGCCACAGTTTTTTATGATCCACATAATTAAAGGCCTGTGTGTAATAAATGAGACACAGATGGATATTTCTCTGGTACTCCTTGCTTTCAGCCAAGATCCATCTAATATTAGCTACAATAAGGCTGCACTTCTGGCAGTTCTCTGTTGATGTGCAGTTCTAGTCATTTTTGGATAATCTTGAGCAGAATCTTGCTTGCACGTGATATCAATGATATTGTTTGATAATTTCAACATTATGTTGGGTCAACCTTTCTTTGGAACTGTAACAAATATAGATCTCTTCTGGTCAGTTGGCCAAGTGGTTGTCTTCCAGATTTCTTGACAGAACTTGGTGAGCACATCTAGGGCAGCATCTGCTAGTTGACATATGTCAATTGGTATACCATCAAGGGCCTTATTTTTTGCCAATTCCTTCAAAGCAGCTTGAACTTCTTCCTTCATCACCATAGGCTCTAGCTCTGATGTTGTTTCATGAAATCCTTGTTTGCTTACAGTGCCCTTGGGCAAAGGCCAAACTCTTAAGAAACTAGCTAATGGAAGGCCCGGTAGAATAGTGTTCCAGGATATACAAACTAGAAATTATAAATCTTGGAATGAGTGACAGATAACTATTTGTGGGTCTTTGATGATGAATTTACTTCCTGGATTACTTACATGTGTAACAAATTTACATAATCAGATACAGAGCTGGAAAAGGAGCTCTTTAGGTTCTAAGCTCTTAAAATGCACAGTAGCTGCAACATTGGACTCGTATAACAATTACAAAAAGAGTTTAAGATATGATTATGAAAATGTGAAACAAAGGGTGAATTTGAAAAAGAAAATAAAACATTTAAATACTAAAAAAAAGGACCATGTGATGTATTATTCTGTTGTATCTTGGATCATCATTAGTTTAAGCTAACTTGAAAACAGCGAACTCATAAAGTAATTGAAAATGTCTCTTACCCATAGTTGTGTTAGAGTTTTCTCATTAGATTGAAAATATCTCTTTTAGGGTATTAAGTGATATTTATTCATTCTCACTGAATAAAGAGACAGATTTGTTATTCACCATTTTTACATTTCCCTCCTTTTTTGTGATTTAAAGTGATTGCTTCAAAATAATAATCTCATGGCAATAATTCCCTCCTTATGTAATTATTTATTTGTGGTGAAACATATACAGCAAAACCTGCTTATTTCAATAAATTTTACATGCACAGTTCAATTTATATTCTTCAAGTTGTAACTATTGGTTCTGTTTTTTGTTTTGTTTTTTTTTAATGTCATCATACCACTATTGATGCAATCTCACTATTCCTTTAACTTTTCTTTTCTAGCCTTTTGAGAGGCTGTAGTCAATTTGATCTCATATATATAATTCAGTGAAAGAGCACAATGGTCCAGGTGGTCACATGTTACTACTTAAGTTAAACTATTGTTTGCTTCAAAGTAGACCTCAAGAAGTACTTTTATTTTGTTTGAGGTTTAAAGAATAAAGATTGTTGGTTTTATGTGCTATTGAGTCACCTGAGACTCATAGCAACGCTATGTACAATAGCTCAGAACCCCGCCCTATCCTGAGCCAATCAATGTTCACTATAAAATCTCAGTGGCTTCAAAAGGTCTAATGACATTGAGAATTTTAAAAGGTTTCAAATTTATCTATCTTTTGATCAGGATTATTTAACAAAATATTATATAAAAATATTGAGTATGGTAGGCAGATGCCATCCCATTCTTCTGATCCATGGTCTAAACTGTGATTGTTCATAGGTGCAGTCAAATGCATGTTCCGTCACTTCTTCCTTCACTGCTCCAGGTGCTTGGACACAGATGGTTGTACCTTGTGAATGCAATGTTTGTCAATGAGGAAACCGGATTATACGGTTCCTAAAATTTTTCGATGTCTACTTCCAGTTAGTACAATTTTTCTCAACCTCAGCACTATTGATATTTAAGTTTATATGTATATATATAAATATATATGGATAAGGAAGGAAGAGAAAAATAAAAGAACTGCCTCAGACACTCAGAAACTGTCTAGCATTCATAACTAGACTGAATTATTTAATTATTTTCCTTTTAG
Organism: Elephantulus edwardii; assembly: GCF_000299155.1. NCBI lineage: Eukaryota > Metazoa > Chordata > Mammalia > Macroscelidea > Macroscelididae > Elephantulus > Elephantulus edwardii. The sequence goes on along the minus strand of NW_006399783.1, from coordinate 2,965,813 downwards.
ACCTAAATTCCCAAATATCCAAAAGTATACCAATGTCAAATAAAGTACTCTGAGATGACAATATAAAATAAGATAAAGTAAGATTAGTTAATAAATAGAGCTCTGGTAGTTTAGTGATAAGGGATTATGCTGCCAACTCAAAGACACATGGTTCAAATCCATCAGCTTCTCTGTAGGAGAAAGATGGGCAATCTCCTTCCCTGGGATTTACTGCTTCTGAAAACTGGAGAGTCAGTTATGGGTCAGTTCCAATTTGATGGGCCATAACAGTGACAGTTAAATACTTTTGATCTATATACTGATAAAAATTAAGGCCACTCTGCCATTCACAAAATATCAAAATAATCACTCTTTACTGAATAAATGGCAGCTTTTTTCTACCATTTAGACCTTTACCGTTTTTCTACCATTTCTTTACCATTTAGACCTTTACACTTCTGTCAGTCTCCCTTCTCTATTGATAAAAATTATTGAAGCAATTCAGTAACAGAATTACCTCACTTTTGGACTGCATCCAATTTACAATAAACTTCTACTCTGCTTTCCCCCCCCAAATCAACAAACCAAACCCCAAATCTTCTAATTAATTCTTCCTAATAATCTTATATTGAAATTGCTCAGTGTTCCCTATGCTGCTGTTACATCTTGTTTCAATCAGTAACACACTGAATATGTCCTACCAAAAGTGTACTCATGATTGACAGAAACACCCATGGATTCCATTCACATGACACTAGTATGCCATCTCAGTTGTCTTCTGTGTTTGAAAATTACCTTAGTAGCTGGACCTAATTCAGACCTTAATTCAGTCAAACCCAATTGCATGCATATATTCACAACTAGTCATTGCAAAACTCAGAGGGAAGCTCCTCCTATTGCTCAGAATCTTTTGTTCCACTTCTACTTTCCCCCATATTTATTTCCTCTTTTTTTATTTCTTCTGCTCCATACTCATCATTAAATGACTCTTTCAGTCATTTATCTTGTTTGAATTCTTCCTGTAGCTTTTCAAGATTTCTGCTGTTGTTTACTTCAGTAAATGGCACACACAACAGAAAAAAAGGCCAACTTTAAGTTTTACTTTTTAATAAAATTTGTTTTGCAAAGATTTTAAACCCTCTAGGCACCATAGTATTCTATAGTTGTTTTCTTATTTATACTCACTGGAGAATCTCAAAAACCAAGGAGGTTTTTAGCGACTGCTGTGAGAAGTTAGTCTGGTGTTTATTAATTTTTGTACACATGCCCATAGGCCTTGGGGCAATGAGTTCATTTAAACAAATAGAAATTATACATAAATAACCAAGCCATCCACTAATTCATCTCTCTGATTAGTCCCATAGAACAGCAGAGCAGTTTCGTGATTCTACCTGCATGCTATTAGAAAAGAAATCCCATTCACTATCTAGGGTATTTATGATATTTAAGCATAATAATGGGGGATACATCATATTTATTCACTTGGAAAGTCCTTCTAATCACCCTCTGCCTCCCTCACATTCTAGTCCTTGTATCATTAGGGTTATTTTTTTTTTTATGAACCATAGAAACTAAATTAAGCAAGGGAGAATTCATTGGAAACATATGGGAGCTGACAGAAATAAAGGGAAGAATAAAGAAAAAGACAAGAAACTAACAAACAATGGGGAACAGTAATTTCAGAGTATCTCTATAGTGAAAACACTCATAGTTTCTATTTCAAGTGCCATCACTGAAATGAATGTGCTTAGACTTTTCAATCTTTGGATTCTTTTGCTAAAGATTTAAATTTGAAGGGTAATATATAGTTGATGTTGTTTGCATTACATAAGAGAGTTCTGGTGGCCTCGTGGTAAAAATATGTGCTGCAATCCCAAAGGCATGTGGTTCAAATATACCAGAGGGAGAATGATGGACAATATCGTCCCCTGCAATGTACTGCCTCTGAAAATCTACTGGGTCAGTTATAGGTTGATTCCAGCTTGATGGTACACAATAATAACATATATTACATAGCAGCTCTTAGATAATTGAAGAAGTAGAATGTTTTATTAAAGCCCATTCAAGGTTGTATTCAATGATAAAGAGTTAATTATTGTGTTGATGGTTGTTGCTGATTGCCTTTGAGTTGAGAAGGACTCATAGTGACTCTATTAACAAAAGGCCTGAAACCCCTCAACATTTTTCAATGTTCATAGAGTTTCCGGAGGCATATTATTTAGAAAGTGGATGTAACTTCTGCTTCCAAACTTAATCAGCATCAGCATCTGCAATGCATAATGACTCTATGTACAGCAGCTCTGAGCCCTTCCCTGTCCTGAGCTAATCTCACTAATTCTGACACACCCACTTCCAATGCCCCAATCACTGTATCCATCCATCTCATCTGGGTTCTTCCTCTCCAGTGCTATCCGTCCACCCTTCTGAGCATGATGAAATTCAATGACTTGTCTCTCCTGGCCACATGCCCAAAGTAAATGGATGGAGCTTTAAAATCCTAGTTTCCAAGAAGAGACTTGGCTTTACCCTTTCCAAGACAGACCTATTTGTTTTCTTGGCAGTCCTTGGTATGTTCAAGACTCTTCTCCAGCACCACAACTCAAAGGCATCTATTCTTCTTCCGTCAGCCTTCGTCATTGTCCACCTCTCTGAAACATAACATGTACTTGAGAAGACCATGGCCTGGATTAGGTGCACCTTTGATCTAGGTGGACCTCATTGTTCTACAATACTCTGGAAGAATTCTGGAGAAGTCCACGACAGCAGATTTTCCCAAAGTAATACGTCCTTTGATTTCTTGAATGATAGTGGTAAGAGTGTTGATCGTGGATCTGAGCAAGCTGTAATTGTTAACAACCTGAATCTCTTCTCCATCTAATATGGTGCTGCCATTTGGCTCAGTGGTGAGAACCTTTTTTTTTTTCTTGATGTTAAGCTTCAATCCGTATTGAAGACTACAGTCTTTGACCTTATGCAGCAAGAGCTTCAGGTCTTCTTCAGTTTCAGCAAGCAAGGTTGTGCTATTTGCACATCGTAGGTTTTTAATGAGTCTTATTCCTCCAGTCTTGATGTCACATTCCTCCTCAGAAAGCTCTGCTTCCCAAATGAGCTGTTCTACATCCAGATTGAAAAGTATGGGGGCAGGATGCATCCCTGACGCAATTCTTTTTTTTATTTTGAACCATGCAGTTTTCTTGATCTTTTCCAAGGACAGCTTCTTGGTCCAAGTAAGTATAGGCTTTCTATAAGCACTATCAAGTGTTCTGACATTCCCATTTTCATCAAGGTTAGCCACAATTTGTTGTGATCCACACAGTCAATCGCCTTTGCATAGTCAATGAAATACAGACAGACGTTCTTCTGTTACTCTCTGCACTCTGCCAAGACCCATCTGACATTGACAATATTATCCCTAGTGCCACGACCTATTCTAAACCCAGCTTGTATTTATGGTATTGTTCAAGTCTTTTTTGGATAATCTTCAGCAAGATTTTCCTAGTGTGTGATATTAGTGATATCATTCAATAATTTTCACACTTTGTCAGGTCACTTTTTTTTTTGGAATGGGAATAAATACGGATCTCTTCTAGTCAGTTGGCCAAGTAGTTGTCTTCCAGATTTCTTTGCACAATCTGGTGAGCACATGCAGGGCAGCATCTGTGTGCTGAAATATGTCAATTGATATTCTATAAATTCCTGGGGCTTTATTTTTTTCCAAATCCTCCAGAGCAGCCTGCACTTCCTCGTTCATCACCATTACCTCTTGATCATATGTTGTTTCTGTGAAATTCTTCTGTGTCAGCCAATTCTTTTTGGTACAATGACTCTGTATACTCCTTCCATCTTCTTTTAATGTTTCCTGAATCAATCAATAATCTGCCCATAATATCCTTAAACATTGTAATTCATGGCTTGAATGCTGAGCAAGTTCAGGCCTTTTGATTTTCCAACTCCAGCTCCCTGCACATTTTATTATAATATTTTACCTTGTCTTCTGAAATGTCCCTTTCAAATCTTATGTTCAACTCCTTAACTTCTTAATTTCTTCCCTTTGCTTTGGCTCTGTGGCACTCTAGTGCAATATTCAGAGTCTCTTCTAACACCCATTTTGGTCTTTTTCTTTTTTATTTCCTTTTTTTAATGACTTTTTGCATTCTTCCTGAGCAATATTCTTAATATCTTCCCACAGCTTATCTGAGTGTTCAAATTTTCAAACCTATTCTTGAGTTGTTTTTTAAATTCATGGGATATAGACTGAAGGTCAAATTTTTATTCCTGTCATAAGACTCAACTTTCTTTGGTTTTAATTTGAACTTACACATGAACAGTTTATGATCTGTTCCACAATCAGCCTACTTTTCACTGCTGATATTGATATTCCACAGATGTAATTAATCTGGTTCCTGTGCATCTCATCAGGTGAAATCCATGTGTATAACCTGTGTTTATGTTTTTTTTTTAAAAAGGTATTTGCTGTGAATAAATCATTGGCTCTAGGAATAATATACCTACCACACACACACTCCACACACATGGAGATGTCCATGTCCTAATTCAGAGGTTCTCTAAATTTGTGGTGGACAGTGTTTGGTGGAGCTCACTGGTTAAAACAAGCTTGGAAGCAGGAGTAGCATCCACTTCTGAAATAGCTTATTAAATTTGTTAGGTTATGTGACAAAGAGGAATAAATTTACAGATGAAATTAGAATTATTAAACAGATGACCTAAAAATAGAGAAATAACCATTATTATCCCAATAGATTTAATTATATTTTTTTAAAAAAATTACTTAGAAGAGAGGGAGAAAATAAAACAACAAGAGGAACAATAAAAAGAATGTTCCCACATTGTGAAGAATGTAACCAATGCCCTAAGATAATCAGTGTAGAAATTATTGAGCAGGAATCTAAACTCCTGGGTAAACTGTTATCAAAAATACAATAAAATGTCTGTCTTTTTTTTAAATGT
>NW_006399783.1:2956553-2960522 GCF_000299155.1 Elephantulus edwardii | reverse complement strand
AACAACAACAACAAGAGGAAGTTTGGAGGAGAAAGTCAAATAGAAGGAAATGTAACTACGAAAGATAAGAACAAAGAAAAGCACCAGTGCTCTTTGAAGGTGAAGGAATAGGATCATGAGCAAATAAATTTGTGGAGCCTCTGGAATCAAGGCAAGGAATGGATCATCCTCAGGGTCTCCAGGAAAGAATGTAGCCTTTAGTATCCTCCTACTTTTAGCTCAGACAAGTCTGAGTCCAATATTGAAAGAGTAACAAAATAATAATTCATTATTTTAGTTGCTACTTTGATTATTTTGCAGCAATCTTTTACAGAAGTAATTATCAGAATAATTCAATTATGTACAGGGAAAATTCACCAAAATGTGAAATAAATGTTTGACAGTTGGAAGAGCAGAGTTAAGCTCAATATATACAAAACAGTGATTATTCCATCAAAATAATATTATTTTTTAAAGTATTTTATGACTTGCATAATAGTTTTTAGGCTTACAACATTTTCTAATCAAATGCTATAAAATTACATTCAGAATTTTATTAGTTTATCAGATTAATGTAAAATGATAAATATTTGTCACCCTTAATGAGAACTGTGGAGCAGCTATGTGTCAGTTCCAACCCAACAGTACAAAATGGTAACAACTCAAAGAAAATAACTGAATAAAGAGACATTGTCTGAACAATATTGCAACATTCTCCATTTGTTCCACACTTCTTAGTATTAAGCTAGATAAAACTTTATTTTGCACAGAATGAAGATAAGTGATATGAAAAATTGCCTGTTATTGCTATTTTTTTTTCCTGTTCTGTTACTGAATTTGGATCATAATGTAATCTAGAGTATTTCACAGACTTGGGACCTGAAAACTGGATGTCATCTATGTAATAATATGCACGATAACAATTGTGTCCTATGATTGTTGTAAGGTGTCCCAACACATAAATGTTAGAGTTTGGCTTCTAACTAAAATGTTTATTGTTTGAATCCACTCCTTGCTTCTAGGAAGAAAGATTTGGTAATATATATCCACAAGGATTAATGGTCTTGGAAATTCTTCAGGGTTGTGACAAATTGGAATCAAATTGATGACGGCGGGTTTGGTTTTTGGCATGGTTTATGATCACTGACAATGTGATTAACACTAGATATATTTGATTAAAGAATATTTAAAATTGCATATTTGTATATACATATATATTATAGTTTTTATGTATCTTCAAGTCAGAACATGCTCATAACTGATCTTCCCAGAGGTTTTCAGAAGTTGTAAATCACATTTGCTGAGATTGCCCATATTTCTTAAACTGAGCAGTTGATAGATTTGACTTTGTTCTTTTGCATTGTCAACACAACTCCTTACTAAGCCCCCAGAGTTTATATATGCAAAGAAGAGGGGGAGGAGATTACAGGGCAAGGGGAAGAAAGGGGAGGGGGAGGAGAGGAAAGGGGAACTGGAGAATTAAGGGGAGGAAAGTAGGAAGAGGGAGAGGGGGAAGAAAAGAAAGGAGGGGAAGGGAGAGGGGAGAGATAGGGAGAGAGTTGGTCAGTGTCCTGTGTCATTTACTGCCTGTGAAAGTTCCAACTCAGTGGTACATAACAACAATAGCATCACACATACACACCCCCTGAATGAAGTGCATTGACCCAGTGACTGGGGTAATGGAGGTAGGCGTATTAGAGAAAATGAAATTGGCTCAAGATAGAGCAGGGTTTAGAGCTGTCTTACATAAGGTTGCTATGAGTCATAGGTGACTTGACACACATAACAACATATCTATTTCTTTCTTTTCCTTTCTCTAATCAATAAATGTATGGTGGTGGTGTTGTGTGCCATCAAATTGACTATGAATCACAGTGACCCTAGGAACAAAAGCTCTATATCTTGCCCTATGCTGTGCCATCCTCACCATCTTCAACACACTTGAGCTCATTCTTATAATCACTGACAAGTCCATCTCATTATGTATTATGATCTTCCTTTCTCATGCTGATCCTTCATTTTGCCAAGTGTGTGTGTATGTGTGTGTGTGTGGAGAGAGAGAGAAAAGAAGAAGATGAAGAAGAAGAAGAAGGAGGAGGAGGAGGAGGAGGAGGAGAAACGGGAGGGGAGGAGAGGAGAGGACAGGAGAGGACAGGAGAGACACACAGAGAGAGGTTGCTTTGGTGGCATAGCATAGTCCAATAGTCTTTAAGTAGTTGTGCTTTATCCCAATGTCTCTGGAAATTCAAATCTTCTACTTTGTGGAATAAGGATTGTCAATCACTGTCATCAAATTTATACCATCTGAAACAAGCTATGAAGGTCAGCTGTGAGAATTACTTCCATCTGACTGACAGTGATTGAATGATCAAACAGATGTATATACAACAATAAATGTGCTATTGTTGTTGTTAGATGCCATCGAGCCAACTACAACTCATAGTGACCCTATGAACAACTAATCTGTATCTTGCCCTGTCCTGTACCATCCTCATACTTCCTGACACACTAGAGCCCATTGTAGCAGTCAATATTTCAATCCAAGTTGAAAATCTTCCTCTCCTTTGCCAACCCTCTACCTTTCCAAGTGTGATGCCTCTATCCAAAAATTAGTCTCCCTTAACAACATTCCCCAACTATGTGAGATAAAGTTTTATCATCTTTGCTTCCAAGGAGCTCTCTGAATTTACTTTCTCCAAGACATATTTATTGTTTGTTCTTTTAGCAGTCCATGGGATGTTCAGCACTCTTCTTCAACACCACAGCTCAAAGGTATCAATTATTTTTCTCTTATCCTTATTATTTTTCCAGCTCTCAGATATACAGCAAGTGATCAGAAAAACCATGGCCTGAATCAGACATATCTTCATCCTCAAATTGACATCATTGCTCAATAATTTGGAGAGATCCTTGACTGCAGACTTTCCCGTTCAATATATCTCCTGATTTCCTGACTGCTCACATTTTTAATTTTGGATCCAAAATAAAATGAAGTTGTTGACAGTTTCAATCTCTTCTCCATCTAGCATGTTACTTATAGGTTCAGTACTGATGAGATGAAATCCATATTGAAGACTATATTCTTCCATCTTCTGAAACATGCACTTCAAGTACTCCTCACTTTCAGCAAACACGATTATGTGATCTGCATAATGCAGATGAATCTTCCCTTGGTCTAGATGCCTTATTTTTTTTCATAGAGCCTAGCTTTTAAAAGAATTTCCTCAGCAGACAGATTTAATACATATAGAGAAAGAACACAACCCTGACACACTCCTTTTTTAATTTTAAACCGTGTAGTGTTCTCTTGCACTGTTTACACAACAGCCTCTTGGTCTAGGTCTAGGTTTACCATGAGTCTAAATCAGTCTTCTAAGATTCCCATTCTTCACTGTTAGCCATAAATTGTTTTTTTTATAGTCAATAAAGCATAAATAGACATTCTTCTGGAATTCTTTTCTAGCCAGGATCCATGTGATATCAACAATGTTACCCCTGGTACCTTGAGCTCTTCTCAATACTGCTTGAACTTCTGACAGTTTCCTATCTATGGTTGAGATTATATATATAATAATATATATTATATATTATATATAATTGTATATACTATAAAAGTAATATATATATTACTGTTTGGTGTATATTATTCCTTGGAAAAAATAGGTGTGTTACAGTTAAGTGGTACTCCACTTCTAAGTCACCTTAGCTCCTCTGTGTGTGTATTTGAAAGCAAATATATATATTTGGAAGCAAATATATATATATATTTGAAAGCAAATATGTATATTTGGAAGCACATATATATTTTTTGGAAGCAGGAGTGGCATCTACTTGTTACATAACATGCCTCTATAAACAATATGAACTCTTTTATCCCTCCCATCCCAACAATATGAACTTTTTAAAATGTCTATCATTAAAGGCTTCAGGACTTTTATTCATAGGGTCACTATGAGTCAAGCTTGACCCAAAGGCAATCAACAACAATAA
>NW_006399783.1:2938251-2955643 GCF_000299155.1 Elephantulus edwardii | reverse complement strand
TTATATATAAAACATATTTTAAATATATACACATGTGTGTATGTATGTATTCATGCTGTTTTATATTCTGTAAATCATTAATAATGTATTGCGAACAGAGCCTATCAATAAATGTGGTTCTATATCTTTTCAATAATCTCTATGTTCCTTCTCTCTTGTTCAAAATGTAAGTCCCATCTAAATTGTTTATGTAACAGGTATTACATAATTAAATTTAGTTTTAATCAAGAGTAGATTATCTAGGTTAAAATATTATTGATACAAAATGTAGCTTATAATACAATCTGTAGTCACAACACTAGATCACTCGGAAATATGGAAACAAACTATTTAGCTATCATAATGCCTTCCTAAAATGCAGGAGAAACTTACAAATTTTAATATGGCATGGTATCCAAGATTATTACTAGTTGCCTTGAGGAGAGGGAGACTTTTAAGGAAATGGATGTCATTAAAGAAATAAAAGAAACGATATTAAAACTCAGCTCTACTTATAGCAGCAACTGGTTGCAGGACACAGTTGCCAGCCATTTAAAAGGTGACCAGATTGCCTCCTGTTTGTTGCTGGGGATACAATCTGGGTGCATTTTGGCTCACACATCAGCCAATTCAGAATCAGTCTCCCTTGTTCCTGCTGCTTCACTCTTTGTCCAGTCCTCTTTATACATCACACATCATATGCTAGAACTAAGTGTTAGCGAGTTCTAGGAGGAGAAAGGCATTTAAAATTAAACCACTAATTTTTCTGGTGCTACTTGTCATTAACTGTTTAAAACTCCTCTAGGAGTGCATATTTTTCAATTTCATAAAATGCACTTGATGAATTATGACTATACGCATAACATGTAAGTGTATATATAATATTATATATGTATATACTAAATGTGTGTATGTATGTGTATATATATAAAGAAACATATACTGAAGGGTGAGTCTTACTATTAAGGGTGATTCTTTTATTACTGTTACTATTGCTAAGTTCTCCCTAACAGGAAAATCCAAAGACATTTAATCTATATTCTTATTTTTCACATGAATAAATTTGCCAATCTCCAGCAAGTGCCAAATGCAAATTTATTATAATTTAAAATTGGCTCTATAATGGGCTCAGTGACAAAACATATGATTTAATATTCTTCATTACAGTATTGTTTATGTTCTATTGGAAAGTTCCTTTATTACTATTTAACCACATTAAATTTCCCTGAGGAGCCTGATTATCCATTAATACTTTAAACAGATGTGTCGCCCTGGACTGACACTTTAAAGAACTGAGTTAAATCTCTGACAGAGGCCAGATAATGTTTTAGGAGAAGGGTTATGATATCTATTCTGTGAATTTGATTCATAAAGGACATTGAGGGGGGAGTAAAAGAGTGTTTAAAGGAGAGATTTTCTTTCTTGACTCAACAAAACAATCATACTATTCCTTGAAGTACAAAGTTAATTTTTCTTAAAATTTCTTCTTAATCATTATAAGTGAAAACGATACACTTACTCCTTTTATGAACTTCATCTCTATCACAAAGAATGCTTGTCTTCAGTGAAGTGGGACTTTTTGTCAGATATTCTTAAGATACTAGGAAGATCAGAGAGGCAGGTATGAAACACAACAAAAGCTAAAAGATTTATGATGAGCCATTAAAGAGTCACTCTAGAAAGTAATTTTTGATGTCAGAGTGAGAATTTATTTAGATTTTAATTTTTTTTTTTATCCCAAATCATCTATTTCTGGATTAAGTAGATTTCTTACGTAGAATATTTTCCCTTGGTTTGACACATTATAATTAATTATTTTTCAACATAAGTCAATATTTTTTCAAATAATATTTTTAATCAATTAGAAGTTGTGTCAGAATGATAAGCCTTTGAGAATCCTGGCAAAACATTACTACCTATTTCCTATTTATTCCTCAGTTGTCCATAAGGATCAAATAACATTTAAACTAACATCACAATTTCTTTCAGATGGCCATTCAAGATGTATTTGTTAGGCAGTGGAAGTAACTGTGGTGGCATAGTATGCTATGTGTTGGGCTGGCAATCATTCAAATTCATCAGCTTGCTCTGGTAAGAGAGATTGTGTCGTCCATAATAAAACCGAGGAAACTCCATAGTAAGGGTCATTATGAGTTGGAATCAACCAGATGGCAATGGAGCTTTGGTTTGATTTGGCTCATAGAACAATAAATGTGTACCATTTTTCTTAGAACAAAGAAAAAAATGTTAAATAAGTTCTCTCTCTGTCCCTTCTCCCTCTCTCTCCCTCTTGCTCTCTCTTATAACATAATATCAGTCCCCCTGGCATTTTCTAGTTCTATTCCAAAAAGTTCTGAGATTCCTCCTGCTACAGACCCTGGTATCTGTGCTCCATTGTATAGGATATTCTTACCATCCTCAAAGCTGTTTACTTCTTATCAATAACATCTCTCACATCCTTTCTTCCAGGTAGCTGTCTTTGATTTGCAAGTCTAGATTAGATTATTATATAATGGGATTTTTATGGCAAATTATACCTATGTAATGTTAGTATACTTTATTGTTATTTCTATTTCACACTTTCTACCTCTAAACATATATTGGACATGCTGTCAGGAGGGGCCAGTCCTTGGAACAGTACATCATGTTGAGAAAAGTAGAGGATAAGAGGAGAGGAAAATTCCCAAAAGTACAGTGACTATAACAAAGGAGTTGAGTGTGTCAGAGATTGAGAAGATGGCACAAGATAGGGCAAGGTTCAGCTCTGTTGTTTATAGAGTTGCTATGATTGTAATTGACTGTACAACACCTAACAATAACAACCTATAAACTTCATGAAGGAAGGACCATGACTGACTTTTTAACACTTGGGCCAAATAGGTTGTCTAGAAAATGAATCCCCAGTGTCCCATGGACTTAATTCTGACTTACAGAAATCCTTCATTTGGTTCCAAATCTGCAAATCTTTACAAGAGAAGATTATCTTGAAGAAGTAGATAGTGGATTTGAACTACCAACCCTTTTGTTACCAATGTAACAGCCTACATACGTCAAAGTTTCTTTGTTAAATGAAAGATGTATTTTATACACACACACACACACACACACACACACACACACACGTGTGCATACCTGATAGAAAATCTGTGAATTAAATCTTAAACCGTTGTCTTTGAATTCACAATTTAACTGTGGAGTCTAGGCATATTGTATACATTTAAAGAAAAACAAGAAAGTGAACTACAAGCCAGGCAAATGAGGACTGAGTGTTGAGTGAACAAAAGAATGCAAGCTTACAAGATTTCAGGCAAAGATGGCAAGTATGCTCTGGGACGACTTTGAGAAAGAGCCTGGATTTGAGTAGAATTCCGTAAAATGGCGTGGATTTAGGTCAGTGGAAAAGAAAAGGGTGTCTAGATTCTTCCTAATGTGTTCTAACACTCAGATTTACAGAATATGGAGAAAAATTATGAGGAAAAATAATCCCAGTAAATGGGATGATCACACTTGATATAAGTGAGAAAAGCTTGGAACTCGTTAATAGTTCAAATGAAGAATCTGGAGTGATGATTAATTTGAAGTTTCATTAGAATTCAAAGGCAGTGAGAAGAAAGTCAGAGATGATTCTAAGATTTTACTTTGTTATTTTTATTAAAGATTAATATTATAAATATGTAGAACTCAACTCTTTACCAATCAATGAGTTAGAACCAAATTACTGTTTAGTTCTACGGAGGACTCTGACAAGACAATTTATTTTACAAGACAAATTTGTTTTATTTTCGTTTTTAGGCTGGGTTGTTTTGTTGCTTTTCTTTGTTTTTTGTTTGGTTTTATTATTTTGAGGTGGATTTTTTTTTTTTCGGTTTTGGTGGGGGTTATGGGGTGTGTACGCACATGCGTGTGTAAGTGCATCCACGGTACAGTCAATATTTTTCATCAATAGCAAAATTTAAAGATATTCTTTCTGAGTCATCTCTACTCACTGACCACTTTCACATGCATATGAAGTAATTGAAAAGATTATGAATTGGATAGGTAAGGTCACACCTAATCCTTAAAGTGACAATGTTTCTCTTTAGAACTTTAAAAAGGATCTTGGCAGCATACTTCTTCAAGGTATCTATAGCTTAGGATCAACTACATGATAGTGAAATTAGATTTGAGTATTACTTAATTTAGATAAATGAGTTACAGACTTGTTTTCTTAAATAGGAAGCACTAGTGCCCTAGTAGTAAGCAGTTGTGTTTTCAAGACAAAGGTGACAGGTTTGAATCCACCAGCTGCTCTTCAGAAGAAAGACAAGGAATCTCCTTGTATGTGATTTACTGTCTCTGAAAATATGCTGGAGGGTCAACAGTACATAACAACAACAAAAATCAAAGATTTTTAAACATGTTTTAAAAATAAACATCAATACTTGAATCTAATATTTCAGTATTGTTTTACATTTTGTTGCTAGGTGCTTCCAAGACAGCTCCAACTTACCTGCAACAGAACAAAACACTGTAAAGTCAAGCACCATGACTATGATTGCTGTTGTATTTGTGTCTGTTGTTGCGAACACTGTGTCAATCCATTTTGTTGGGAGTCTTCCTCTTTTTTTAGCATAAAATCTCTCACACTAAAAGCATGAAAAAAATGTTGTTTAAGTTGATCTAATGATAGTTTTTAGTGCCTTTGATTGTTAGGGAGTAGTATATTTTGCTGCTGCTAAAAGGGGTTGTAAAGACAGGCATTCTCCTCCAGTTAAGATTACCATCTTCAGAAACCTGATAGAAGGTTGATATGAGTTGAAATTGACTTGAGAGCAGTGAGTTTGTCAACCTCATTAACTGGGAAAAGAATAATTATCAGCTGAAAACACAATTACTAAGGCACATGTTTTGTTTTGTTTCTTAAAGATCTCATTTTTCTATTATTCAATTTGAAATACACTGGTCTGAGCTAATTGTGTTTTTAGCAGTAGTTTTAGACACTGTTAAGTAGAGACAAAGAGATGGATGGATGGATGGATGGAAAGGAGAAATATCAGGGTCTCTTGAAAACAAAACAGCCACAACCATCTAGACAACTTACTGCCACGAGGCATGAAGGTAAAGTTATCTCTGGCTGAATGAGTCCAAGGCATTGGTCCTCAGACAGTCTAATCAGGAATTCATTGGGCACAAGTTATTTGTTTGGTCTCAGACCTAGGGTAGCCTTGAATAGCCTCCTTGAATTTGGATGATCAAAGGAGAAAATAGAGATTGATGACTCCTCCTCAGAAGCAGTTGGTTTAATCGCAGCGTGGCTATGTTTCTGGTGCCACCTGGACTTGAAATGTCCCACGCTGAGCACCAATGAAAAATGGCCTTTTCATTTCACTTAGGATTCTCCCCTGATCCTTAATGCCTTCCATAATTAAGGAGTAACTACCAAGGCGTGGGGCACTTCTAGGGGATTAATGGCCAGCTGGGAGAGTTGATGGCCCAGAGCCGAGTGGGGACTCATTAACCTCAGCTGGTCATTAATTCCTTAGGAGCTGCCTGGGGTTTAGGGTAGGCAAATGGTGGGACATAACAACTCATTTTGATTGTGTTTTCAGAAAAAGAAAAAACTTTGCTTTTAAATATGCAAAGGCACGTTGCATCTCCCTTGGCAATACAATGTTCTGTCTCTAGCATTTCAACTGCATCATGTCGCCAGGTCTGCCATTTCTTCGAGTCCTTATTTTTAAACCATTGATGCTAGCTTTAGAGAGAGCAGAGATAAATGAGACAGGCTTTCCAGTGGCAGCTGAGGTGAAGAGCCTGAAATATGCTAAATGATGAAGTTAAAAGCGTGGCATTTTAGGTCAATCTAGTCTCACTGTTTCAGAATCACAGCCCTTAATATAAGCAGTTTTTATCTTGTGCTGTTTCTCTCACCCTTTCCAAAATTTTACAAAAAGAAGATTCTTAAGAATATTATATGTTAATGAGAATAGGGGAAATAACTTTGCTTTTACATGCCAAGAAGAAGTGTAAATGAAAGCCATCAACTGAGAAACTATCAGATAGTAGTCAATGAAATATCAATCCATTACGCCCTATGAGCCAGAATTACATTCTTCTGTGTTTATTCTAGAAGCACACCTGGCATACGGACAAAAGAATATAACAAGCAAAAATACTCAGTACAGCTCTGTTTGCAATACTAAGAGACTGCAATCAATCCAAACATTCACCAGTTGGAAAGTGGTTAAACTAATTTTCTCATTTTAAAGAATTTAAGGAAGAAGATCTGACAGCATAGTTTGTAGAGATTTACATTGCTAATTCAAAGGTGCCTTTGGTTCCAATTTACCACAGGCTCTGAGGAAGAATGATGTGCAATCTCCTTCCCTGCAATTTACAGCCTTGAAAAATCCAATGGAGGATCAGTTACGATTGTTTCTGACTTGACAGCAACGAGGATGAGTGATAAAGACTACATAAGTAGAAAGTTCTTGAAGTTATTAAGCAAAAGTGGAAATAAAGAAATTTACAAGTGATACACACTTATATGTATATAATTCACTAAAAATAACATTAAACATCATATATGTTCTGTGTTATGTGTAGCTTAATACTAATTAATCAAAAGATCAATCAAAAGCATGCACATGCAGCCCTATATCCAAACATACATACTCTTGAGTAAACAGTAATTGCCACATGAATAGAAGAACTTCAACTTTGTCTTTATGCCATGTCTTTAGTACAAAAAAAATATTCTTTTATTTTTTATTTACTATTTGATGGCTTTAAAATAACACTAAAAGAGAAAGTAATAGAATTATCTTAAATTGGAGATTGAAAACTTTTGGAACCAGGAAGGGTGTACAACAGGGATGTGTCCTAACTCCATACCTTTCAACCTGTATGCAGAACAGATTATCTGGGAAGCTGGGCTCTGTGAGAAGAAATGCAGCATCAGGATTGGAGGAAGACTCATCAACAACCTGTGTTATACAGATGACACAATCCTGCTTGCTGAAACTGAGGAGGATCTGAAGTGCTTGCTCCAGAAGGTGATGGAGTGCAGCCTTAAGTATGGACTGAAGCTCAACAAAAGGAAAAAGAAAAAAGAAAGAAAAAAAGATTCTGACCACTGGGCCAACTGGTGGTATCTGAATAGATGGTGAAGAGATTGAGATTGTTAGAAGCTTCAGTTTGCTTAGCTCCACAGTCAACACTCTTGACACCAGTAGCAAGAAAATTAAAAGATTAATTGTATTGAGAAAGTTGGGTGTCAGAGACCCCTCCAGGATACTGAAGAACAAAGATGTCAGGTCAGAAAACGAAGTTGTGCCAAATTCAGGCCATAATCTTTGCAATTACTTGCTATATATCAGAAAGCTGGACAATGACTAGGGTTGATAGAAGGAGAATTGATGCCTCTGAGCTGTGGTGTTGGAGAAGAGTATTGAACATACCATGGACTGCTAGGAAAACAAACCGGTTTGTCCAGGAGAGGGGCTGCTCCTTGGAGGCAAGGATTCTGAAGCTTCATCTGACATACTTTGGGCAAGTTGCAAGGAGGGGCCAGTCCTTAGAGAGGGACATTATACTTGTGAGGGTGGAGAGACAGCATAAGAGAGGAAAACTCTTGATAAGATGGATTGATTTAGTAACTGGGGCAATGAGGGTAAATGTGTCAGATGCAATGTGTTTGGCAAAGGATCGAGCAAGGTTTAGGGCTATTGTACATAGAGTCAGTATGGGTTGTAGGAGACTCAATGGCACATAACAAGAACAAAAGGAGGTGTTATCTTTGCAGGACTCTTATATATATTGTTTGGTGTCACACAGTAAACAGGAGACTGAGAATCTACATTACAGGATTGACTTTGTAGCAGACCCTCTGCCTATACTTTCTAACTAGGAGTAACTGAGTTTGTTTGGCCTGAAAAGAAAGAGAAGATTTTACATCCAAATACTGGCAGATGATGGTAATGTATTGTCATTATATCATTACTATTAACACCTTAATTAATTAATCTTGCTGAGGCTGTTTTGTCTTGCTGAGGCTGAGAGTGTATAGGCTGCATTGGAGGAGAAAATCTCAGATGATTCAGAGTTAACTTTACAGCTTTGAGTTTCAGGATTCCAGATGAAGTCTCACACCTGACATTTGCTCTGTAACAATATTTGTCTCGAGGAATGAGATAGTATTCCAAACTATTTTTGGAGATGCTTTGAGGATAGCTATATCAGATCTCCAAAATGCATTGAGGTGAAATGAATCTCTCTTCCAGTTTTGACATTTGCTAGATAAATACTTTGTGATCACTTCCTGATTGCAGGAAGTTTTGTGAAACAGCTCTATTCTGTCGTCTCAGTTACTTTAAGTCAGAGCTCACATGAGGGCTCCTAAGAATAATAGCTGCTTTGGCAAATTATTTAAATTAACTGAGCTTCAGTTTTCCCAAAAGTAGGAGAATAGTGATAATAGTGTTAATATTGAGAAGAATGTGAACCCCAGAATATCTAGCTGTGCCCTTGCAAAACTATACATAGACCAAGAAGCAGTAGTGCAAACAGAACAAGGGAACACTGAATGATTTAACTCAGGAAAGGTGTGTGTCAGGGTTGTGTTCTTTATCCAAACATATTCAATTTTTAAAGTGGCAAAATATTTTGAAGACTGGGATTATATGAGGAAGATATGGCATCAAGATTGAAGGATAACTTCTCAAAAACCTGTGTCATACAGATAACAAAATCCTACTGCAAGAGATCAAAGATTTTCACTTTCAATACAGATTCCATCTCTACATCAAGAAAGTCTTATCACTGGACCAAAAGGCAACATCATGACAGAGAAGAAAATGGAAGTTTTTAAGGATTTCATTTTACCTCGATCCACAATCAAAACTCATAGTAGCAGGAGTTAAGAAATCAAAACACACGTTGAAGTGGGAAAATCTGCTGTCAAGGACTTGTCCAAAGTTCTAAAGACAAATATTTCAATGCAAAGAATTAAGCTGAAAATACTAAAATTGTCCATGGGTTGTTTGCCCATTATTTTGCAGGCAACACAGAGTACCAAAGGTGATCCAAGGAGAAGATTCAGGTAGTCTATCTTCTAATCTCGACCACTTCATGATGGCTCCCCTTCTTCACCTTGACTTGTAACAGTTGTCTCTTGGTGATGACAGCACAACATTCTATGTGTCAATCCCACTCAAACTTTCCTACTCACACTGTTATAATACACCAGGAGAGGAATGGGCAATCTCCTCCTATGCAATTACAAACCACTGGAGGGCCAGATAAAGGTTGATTCTGACTTGATGGCATACAACAGCAAGAACAACTGAGTTTTAGGTATCTTTTCCTGGCAAAGACAAAAGAAAGATAGGTGCCAGGTGGAAGATCCAATGCCAGGGCTCTGTAAGAGGTCTTTCTCAAGGAACTGTAAAAGATCAGCTCCCTAGAAATGATGTCCTGAATTTAGACTGTTACCTTCCTAAATGGTAAGAAACACAATTTTGTCCTTTAAAGCCATATTCCATATTCTTTTAATGATTCCTGAATCATTCAATATTCTGGAAGCTTTAAAAGAAGATGGAAGGTGACTTTTAAGAACAAAATTTTACTAAGGTGTGCCTAATCCAGGCTATGTTCTTGCTATGCATCAACAGCTGGTCTGTAAGATGACAGAAGAATCGATGCCTTCAGGTTGTGGTGCTGGGGAAGAGTCTTGAACATAGCATGGACCACCAAGAAAAGCCTCTGTCTCATATATTTTGGGCATGTGGCTGGAGGGATGAGTCCTTGGAGAAGGAGGACATCATGCTCGGAAGGGTGAAGGAATGGCACAGGAGAGGAAGACCCTGGATAGATGAAATGATATAGTAACTGGGGAAATGGGATTAGGTGTGTTGGAATCAGTGAGACTGGTTCAGGACAATACCACCACCACCACCAACAACAAAACAACAACAAAGCCACCTACTTGTGCTATCTCTGTTATAGCAGAACTAAGGAACTAAGTGGGGGATGCTGGTGGCCTAATCCATAGGGAGATCCACTCTAACCCAAAGGTGGCATCTCTCTGCTTGTTTGAATCCACCAAAGAAAGACTTCAATGAGCGATCTCCTCCTATGTGATTTACAGCCTCTAGACATCCACGAAAGGTTCAGCTGTGAGTGGATTGCAACTTTACGGCAGCAAATTGTGAGTTTTATTTACTTAAGAAATGAAGGCATTCTTTTGCTAAATGACAGTTAAACATACTGAGTTATCCCAGACTTTAAATTCTAAAATTCAAACCTACTAAATCTGTAAATACTACCCATAAACTGAGACTGAGGCCTTAAATACTTCAGACAAGATGACCAAGCACCACTTTTTAGGTTCCCTGAAAAAACCTCAGACAGCTTTTGCCTTCCCAAGATCCTGAAAACACAAGAGGTAAAAAGCTAGAGAGGGAAACAGGACAGTGTGAAGAATCTATTTCAAGAACACTTATAAGCCTATTTAAAACATTTTCTTCAAAGGAGTTCCCGCCACAATTATTACAGCTCATTTGCCTGCAAATGTGCTCTCTGTTGTTAATCAGTCAGTCATTAACCTCAGCAATATCAATGTGTTGTCACCATGCATTTCAAAGAGGTGAATGAAGATGGGCGGTCTGCAAGGGCTGCTTGAGCTGAAAGAGCCATTACATTATTTACTCTTCCCAGGTAAGCTAACCCTCCAAATAAAGATTTTTATCTCAGGCACTTAGCACGCTTTCCTAGTGGGGCTTTTCCGAGGGTCTCTTACTTAGGCTGATATTGTTGAGAAATTGTCTCTAGGACCAAATAGCACACAGGGAGAAATTGGAGAACCCGGACAGAGATGAAATTCTTTTTAAGGTCTATAGTTTAGGGTCTGAAAGAACAATTTTTCTTGCCTTCCCCTCCAGCAGAAATCTCAAGTCTGGGAGAAAGTGGTAGGGAAAGGCCAGAGAGGAGACATTAATTACCCAGAGAATAAACTCTAACATCCTGTAGACTGTAGTTTTTCTCCCAAAAGTGGTCATTTAGAAATCCTTGTGAGTGCGAGATTGTGGCTTATATCAACCTTCCTTTAAGGAAAAAAAAAAGTGGTAAATATATATGGAACAAAACTTTTACTATTTCACCATTCTTTACATATATCATTCAGTGTTATTAACTCTGTTAATTGCATCACTATTGTGTTAATTCCATCACTATTATTCTTTTCCAATTTTTTGTCATGATCCTTAATAGAAGCTTAGTGATCCCTAAGCAATGCATGCCCTTTTGCCTTTTTTCTCCCACCCTTGGTCCCATTAAGAAATATGCTTTTCTATGTGACTACCGCCACATATGTTTCATGGGGAAAAATGATGTATTCAAATCTTCAACCTTTACCATAGCAACTGAGTAACTAACTACTCTACCACCAGCTAAATTCTTAACCACTATGCCACTTTTTAGAGGCTAATCTTTAGCAGTCTCTTTCATGTTTTCCTGGGACAAACTCAAATAATAACCAAAATTCCTTATTTTTAGAAAAGACAAATAAATTATGTGATGCTTATTAGAAGCTGTGATCATCCTAAAATTATATGCATTCTTTCACATTAATGTGATGTTTTCTTAGAGAAGTTCATAGCTTTCATTAGATTCATGATAGACATTAAGAACTATAGAAAAGAGTCTCCTAAATTTTATTATAAATGAGTCCATCAACTATAATTACACTTGCTTTTATATATAAGTGTATCTACTAACGGTAATAGGTTTAACTTTTTCAGTGTGATATTTATCACATGGTTAAATTACGTGAAATCACACTCTACGGCAAAAATTGTGAAGTAGTCAAAAGTTCAATTGGTTCAATTTAGCAAATAGGTAAGCATTTATTAAGTATTATGATAATAAAGGCACTATTTCAATATCAAAATATTATGTATAAGGCAGTAATAATTGAATATATATATTTTAAACGTTTGTATGTTGTTGTTATCTGGTGTTGAGTCATAATCGATTCATAGCTGACTTTACAGTGGGTTTCTGAGGCAACAAATTGGTAAATAGCTCAAGAGATTGCCCATTTTTCTCCTACAAAGCAGCTGGTGGATTAGTACTGCGTGCCTTTGCGTTAGTATTGCCGTTCCTTACCACTAGACCATCAGAACTCACTATATTTTATATAGTTGATAACGTCTCAGAGTTTTGTAATATACATTCCAAATACACAAGTACTTAAATACCCAACCACTGGTCTCTGAATTGATTTTTCTCTTTTCCAGAATCTAATTTTTAAAGGGCAATAGTATACCTTATATCTAAAGGCATCAAAATAATAAATCTCAAAATAATGAACAGCTCTTATCCTCCTAAGACTAGAGTGAGAGTTGCTATAAACATTTAAAGACCTCGTCTCCATTTGGATCCCTCGGTTAAAAATTATAAACCCTTAGACAGGCCTGGGACTTCCCTGGGAGCCTAGAGATCTGCTTAATAAAGAGTCATTATTTCACAAGGGCAAACTGACCCCAACCTCCCCCACCCCATCTTGCACACTCCCCTCTTTTGTTGTTTCAATTTACATACATAAAGCTATCAATTTAGTTAATTTGGCTTTAAAACTGCTATTTAAATAAGGATGGAACTTTTTTTCTCTGATAAAAATGACACAAATAAATTATTGCTGTTGTCATAGATTGCCTAGCTGAGACTTTGCTAGAAAGCTTCAAAGTGTAACTTTGATGTGAAAAGAGTCTTAGGGAATATGCATATGAGAAATGATTTTTTAAAGGGAAGCTTTAACAGAAAGTCTTAGAAAAATATAAAAATACTGAGATCCATAACCTTACTTCTCTTAGATGGCAACTTAGGGAATGCAAAAAATAAGATTTTTTTATCTTTGGATAAAAATTAGAACACTAAAAACTGCTCCTTTATATTTTTTTTTCCTTTTGCATTTGTTCTCAAATCGTCCAGCCCTCATTGTTGACAAAATCAAGAAATAGCAACGGTTTTGGCTATTTTTGGAAACTGAAGATGGTAAAATAAAGAAAGAACTGTAATACTCAAACCAAAACCCACTACCATCAAGCTGACCACCCTACCCATGAGACCCTTTGCTGGCTTTCCAAGACTCTAAACCTTTGCAGGAGTGAGGAAACTGTCTCATCTTCCCCACCCCTCCCTCCACCCCCGGAGTGGCTAGTGAATTTGAACCACCTAACTTTGTTGGCAACCCAACACGCAAACACAATGCTACCAGTACTCCTTCCTTAAAACAGTATCACCAGAACCAAACCCAGTGCCTTTGTCAATTTTGATTGACAGTAACCCTACATTAGGTTTCTGAATTTATAATTATTTATGGGAGTAGGCTATATGACTTTCCCCCATGTAACAGCTAATGGATTTGAACAGCTGACCTTTCTGATAGCAAATCCAACACAATACCCTCTATACCTAAGGGAATAAAATTGCACATAAGTAATGTATATTCATTGAAATCTAGTCAATCAGGCATAAATATAAGAGGTTTTCAGATAATTTCAGAAAAAGGAAGCACTAGGATAGATTTAACCCAGTGGTTCTTAAATTTAAATCCATCTGGTTGATATAAGGAAGCCATGTCACAGTCCTGTAAAGTCTTGAGGAAAGGAGAGAAACTTAGCAGAGCTCAGTTGAAAAGTTTTCGTTAGCTTTATTCTCATGTGGAGGAAGTAAATTTCCATTTAGAGATCTAATGTGTATAGATTCTCTGTGTTTGTACGTGTTGCTGG
This sequence comes from Elephantulus edwardii, assembly GCF_000299155.1. NCBI lineage: Eukaryota > Metazoa > Chordata > Mammalia > Macroscelidea > Macroscelididae > Elephantulus > Elephantulus edwardii. The sequence continues at coordinate 2,941,895 of NW_006399783.1, read as the reverse complement.
TGGTGTTGCTGTGTGTTGTTGAGTTGGAATTGATTCATAACTGACCCACAAGTGGGTTTTCAGAGATAGTAAATCACAAGGAAAGAGATTACCCATGTGTGACTCTACTGAACACTGACGCAGTGACTAAAATTAATGAATGAACCAGTCTCTCTCTTTTTTACAAGATTGATTTTCTTATTCTTTTTTAACTATAAAAAATTCAAAATGAAAGTATCAAAATTTCATGTTTACTAGTTTCTCTCTTGAGAAATTGTTGCCAAGTTTCCTTCAGAGCTTATTAACTTAGAAGAGTATATTGTAGCTTCAATTGAAAACCAGCTTGAGGATCAGTTATGGGTCTGTTCTGACTCGAAGGTGCACAGTCAGGGAAAAAAAAAGAAGCAGAGGCAATCTTAAACAAATAAGTTCTTTAAAAAGGTTAAAAAGAAGAGAGGAAAACAACTCAAGATGACTTGATAGGAATAAGGTGCCCTTAAATGAGAAAACCTTTCTTGAGCCTGGAGACTAAGACACCACAGAGTTCCCATCAAATTAAAATGCTAATAGAGAGGGTGGCAGGCTGCTGTATCTTAGATCAAGTTTTAGTTTTCTTTGGTTTTACTTTCTGTCAGGGTTATTCTATCATAATGTATCAGGAAAAGCAATGCACTCACATCAAATCAAACCGTTAATGGAAAGGGTGGCAGCCTAAAGTACTCTTGATCAACTGCTAATTTTGTTTTATTCTTCTTCCTCTTACCGCTCTTCTCTGAAATGAATAACTCTGCATTCAAAAGAGGTTTTTGAGAGAAACTGGACACTAAAACAGATGAAGATGAACCGAAGACACAAAAAACCATTATGTTCACAGAATAAACAGTTTTAGTAGTTTAATGTTATAATAAATGTATTCGGCGGTGATGCGCTGCTTTCAACACTGAAAGGTCTCCTGTACAATAGGCACTTGTCTCCACACTGAGCCTTGGATGCTGGCAGGACAGTCAGGGTGACAGCCCCACTGTCAATCTTGAATTTGTTATTCCGAGGAGCAAAAGACTGCGATAAACAACCTCCTTTTTTTTTTTTTTTTAGTATGGGGAGAAAGTGAATTTAGTGTTGCTGAAAAGTGTCAGATTTAGAGCTTTTGAGATCAAAGTAATCGATTTATCCGGAGGATCAGCGAAAGAGCAAGAGAAGCGGATTCTGCCCCATCTCTGGCCCCTGTCTTTGATGACCAGAGCTCTGGTAACACAGGTTTGTCAGCTTTAGGATACTCAATCCTTGGGGATCGGTGCTAAGACAGAAAATTCAGAGCCCTTGCTGCCCTATTGGAAAATGAGGTGGCTACATATCCAGCAGGGATGCGATGGAGACAATCAATTGCCATCCAAGCATTCATTTAGCCTTTCAAATATAAAACCTTCCTTCCAAGGACAGTGGAAGGGAGAAATGAGACCAAACCCTAAAAATACTTTTTGATAAGCTGCAGACAATGTGGATTTGGTGGTGTTTTATTTACTTTGGGAACTGCCTTTGCAGATCAGAAGATATTTGTTATGTGGCTGTATAATGTGCTGGGTATTTACGTTAGGTAAGAAGTCCAGAAAGATAAGGTACAGGCAAGGAGCAGAATGGAAAAGCACTGTAACATTCCCCAACCTAATTAAATGACCTCAATAAGTCTACTTAAATTTCCAGGCTTTGTAGGTCTGTTGTTTCACAGAGAAATACAGACTCAACAAACGGCTCCTAGATTAATTTTGAAACCCCTCTTCTTTTATATAGATATATAAATATATTTATATAAATATATAGTGGTCTAATGGTAAAAATCTTCACTGTAATCTAAAAGGCATGTGGTTGGAGCCCCCAGCTGCTCTGTGGGAGATGGAAGGGCAGTTTCCTTCTTCGTAATTAATTGCCTGTGAAAATGCTCTGGAGGGTCAACTATGGGTTCCTTCTGACTCAATGGCAAACAACAACAGAGCAAGAATGGCAAAAGTTCATCTTACGTACATTGGACCTGTTGTTGGGAGGGGCTGATCTTGAGAAAAAGAAATCATGCTTGAAGAGGTAAAGAGAGTTAGCAAGAAAGAAGACTCTCAATGAGATAGATTAAGAAAGTGACTACAATAAGGCCTGAGCAGGATGGTGATCTTGGAGATAGTGTAGGATAGGAAGAGATTCAGATGAAAGTTATACAAATTTCAGGTCTTTCGTTCATATGGTCGCTATGTCATATACAACTCGATGGCATTTAACAACAACAACATAGAGCTCAGTTGGCCAATAGACAGAAAGTGATACCATCAAGCCAAAGGAGGATAATTTTAATCTGTTTTCCTCAGGCCTGCTTTTAATTGTTTTTGGTCATACATTCTTCTAGATGCTATAGCCCTGGTCTGTCAATTTGCTGTACAGAGGTAAATCATGGTTGCTGTTATACTGAACACTGTGGCACTGATGTGCCAAATGCTATATTGGTCACCCATGGTGGACAGTGTTTGGTGGAGCTCCCCGATTAAAACAAGCGTGAAAGAAGGAATGGCAGCCACTTCCAAAATAGCTGGTCCCTCTTTACAGTATGTCCAAAATATGTCAGACTGAGTTTCAGAATCCTTGACTCCAAGGAGCAGCCTGTTTTATCCTCTCAAGAATGAACCTGGTTTCGCTCCTTGCAGTCTATGGTATATTCAATGCTCTTCTCCAGCACCACAGCTCAAAGGCATCAATTCTCTTTCTATCATCTTAGTCATTGTCCAGGTTTCTTATGCATAGCAAATAATTGTGAAGACTATGGTCTGGATCAGGCCCACCTTATCTCCAGATTGACATCACTTTTCTTCAATACTCTGGAAAGGTCCCTGACAACAAATTTTCCCAGTAAAATTTGTCTTTTGACTTCCTGGCTGCTGGTACCAAGAGTATTGTTGATTGTGGAGCCAAACAAACTAAAGCTGTTAACAATCTCAGTCTTTTCACCATTTGTCATAATGCTGTCAATCAGCCCAGTGGTGAGAAACTTCGTTTGCTTGAGAATCTTGATGTTGAGCTTCAATCTATATAGAAAGCTGCAGTCCTTGACATTCTGTAGCAAGTACATCAGGTTAATGGAATGTGTGTGTGTGTGTGTGTGTGTGTGTGTGTGTGTAGCCGGATTCTACAGAGGCTTGTTTGCTGGTTCTGGTGAAGATAGGGTGGAATGTTGACTCTCTAATGGGTGTGAATGATTAGATTTGGCCTCCTACTTAAAAGTATGTACGGTCAGCAGTATGGGGCTGGAATTCAGTTTGGAAGTCATCTGCAGCAGCCAGATTCTACAGAGACTTGATGCTAAACACTGTGACACTGATGTGCCAGATGTGAATGGTTACCCGTGATGTACAGTGTTTGATGGAATTAAAAAAAAAACACACCAAAAAAACAAACAAACAAAAAAATCAAGCTTGGAAGCAGGAGTGACATCCACTTTGGAAATAGCTTGCCTCTAGAAACTCTATGAACATGGAGAAACAATGAAAGATATACAAAGTGTTCAAGTCTTTCTTTCATATTGTTGCTATGAGTAGTTTATGACTCAACAGCACTTAAGAACAACAATTTATACACACACAAACACACACAAACACACACACACACACACACACACACACACACACACA
>NW_006399783.1:2925998-2937785 GCF_000299155.1 Elephantulus edwardii | reverse complement strand
TATATATAATTTTATATTGATTTGCATATAAATGTCTTATATACTGTGTTTAATTAATATACGTTGTGTTTCACACATTCCTGCATTCACTTTGTGTTTCATACCATCAACACCATACACTGCATTTTATAAGATCATCATTGATCTATGCCCACTCTCATCCCATCTTTTCAGGCCCCCAGTGGGACATTCCGAGGTCCATCTCCCCCCTCCCTTTGCCCACAAAATTCTGGGACTCAGTCATTTTCCACTCTCCCAATCCTCAGCCCTCCGCTCCCTATAAAATCCCTTTGGATTTTTATAAATATCTTATTAGTAATTCTTCTATTTTTACAATAATGTTCTTATCCAGTACTTGTCCTTACAAGGCTGAGTTAGTTCTCTGAGCATAATGGTCTCTAGTCTCTCCAATGTTGTTGTTTTTGTGTACCATAGAGTCAGAACCAACCCATATCCAGCAGGTTTTCAGAGGCAGTTAATCGCAAGGGAAGAGATTACCCATCCTTCTCCGGTGTAGGAGCTGGTAATATTGAACCGCTTGCCTTCAGGATTGCAGCACAGCTTCTTGCCACTAGGCAGGCCTCTCCCATGTTATTTATTATTATTATTATTAACTATTATTATTTTACTTCTACAAAATAGTTCTTATTTGATACAAAATAATGACATTATTTCCTACATCAAAGAGGTACATCCTAGAACAACAAACTAGACTTGTGACCATACAAATTTATCAACTATCATTTTAACCAATTTACTCTTCAATACCAAAACAGAAATTAATACTGAAGGTCATATACTATAATGAGGTAAGATTCTTATCGCCTCTTTCTTTTCCATTAGGCAACCTATTTACAAAAAACTGGTATACCAAAAGTCATCTTGAATTTTGGTTTAGATGTAATGTTCTTGAGACATTTAATAAGAAATTTAGCATGATACATGCATTTATGGAAAGAAAATACAGAATTAGGAAAGACCATATTAATGTCATTTCTAAAATTATTTTCATATATTTCTTTAACAATTGTTAGAATTCTTGACTCTTGAGTAGCATCTACCAAAAGAGGCTTGAATCTAGTCTGTCTACCTTGGTCCACAACCTTCTTAAGTGCCCCCAGCAACATCAGGTTCCGCTTCTCTGTGATGGTGCGTGTTATATGGAATATATACTGCACTTTCTTTCCTGTACTATCTTGTAAATGCAAAACAAAAGGGTCAATGTTTAGTCAGTGTTTCAGATGATTATGCTGCAGAAGGGCCTTATTTCTTCAATCATTCATTTTTCCCTGTCCTTCAAATATCTTGGCACACCATCCCTCTCCAATGTATAATATCTACTGCTAAAGCAATCACCTGTTATGCATCAGAGAGTTGGACAATGACCAGGGAGGATAGAAGGAGAATTGATGCCTTTGAGCTGTGGTGCTGGAGAAGAGTATTGAGAATACCATGGACTGCTAGGAAAACAAACAGATTTGTCCTGGAGAGGGTTAAACCGGGTGGCTCCTTGAAGGCAAGGATTCTGAGGCTCCTTCCAACATACTTTGGACATGTTGTGAGGAGAGACCGGTCCTTAGGGACATCATGCTTGGGAGGGTGGAGGGACAGCGCAGGAGAGGAAGGCCCTCTATGAGGTGGACTGATTCAGTGACTGGGATAATTGGGATGGGAGTGTCAGAGACAGTGCGATTGGCACAGGACAGAGCGGAGTTTAGGGCTGTTGTACATAGGGTCGCTATGAGTCGCAGGCGACTCGACGGCACATAACAACAACAACAAAGTGAGAAATTTGCTAGTGTTACTTTTTAATTTTTTATTGTTTCTATCATTGTTATCTGGAAATACTAAAATAAATTTTAAATTTGCCTTAGACAAAGAATGTTATTGTTAACAAGATAAATTTCTGAAAGTAATTTCATAGCAAAGATCAAGTCTGAGGACATGTTTTCCAATGTCAAGCAAAGAGATTTGTGTATCATTCAGCTGTCCCTAGAATTTTGTGAGATCCCAAACTCACATGTTCTCTCTTACTTCCAATATTTGTCTTCCCTCCCATCTGCCTCTATTCATGCAGTGTTCCTTTAGTTTGTTTGCACAAAAGTCTCTTGGTCTCAGTATAAGTTTCACATGAACATAATTAAGTGTTTTGGCATTCCCATTCTTCTTAATGTTAGGAAGCTCTAGTAGCCTAGTGATAAGAAGCTATGCTGCAATTCCAAACGCATGCAGTTCAAATCCATCAGCTGCTCCATGGGAGAAGGATGAGCGATCTCTATGAGCCACACAGCCAAATGCCTTTTCACAGTTTGGTGCTTCCTCAAAAAGCTGAACATAGAAATTCCATATGTTTTAGATATACCTCAAGAAAATGAAAGTGGAAACTCTAATGGAAGTTGTACACCAATGTTCAAAGCAGCACTCTTCACCATTGCAAGAACGTCGAAACAGACCAGATGTCCAATCACAAGCAAATGGATAGAGAAGTGGTACATTCATATAATGGAATAATACTCAGCATGAAGGAGTAATACTTTTGTAAATTGCAGCCTAATTTGGGAGCGACTGGAGAACATTTATACTGGGTGAACTAACTCAGTCCCACAAGGACAAATACTGCACAAATCCATTATTGTAGAATGACTATGAGGATCCAAGGGAGGGAGGGTGGAAGCAGAGGCATGAGGATGGGGGGGGTGTTAATCATAAATAAATCAATATAAAACATAAAAAATACAGTTAAATCAATACATAGACAGAACTATACAGTATTATTTAATTTTTTTTTTTTTTTTACTCCTGAGTTCTGCATAGTATTCCATCCTTTGACTGTATTACATCCCTCTCTCCATCCATTTGTTAATGGACATTTGGGTTGCTTCCATGTTATTGCTATTGTAAATAATGCGACTATAAACTTGGGTATAAAAATCTCAATTTATCTAAGATTTCTTTCTATATCATTTTGGTCTTCCAAGTAATACACTATTTTCAGTCTTTGGTCTGGAACAACAACTTTTGATATTCCTTTTTCAAAGGGATCAAGGCACAAACACACTTACTTCAACTGTAATTGGGACAGAAATATTGAAATAGACTACCAGACAAATAAAAGTAAACAAAGACTTTTAGAGATCACTACTCTTTTTTTCCTTCTAAGAGAATTGCAATGGTTGGAAATTGGGAAAGATCAGATATGACCAGAGTAAATTTGGGACAACTGAAGAGAGAATAAGAACAGAAATACATTATTCACACTCTGAATATGGACATATAGCATATGCTTAGGAACAAGACAGAGTTTAAAATGTGGATCTTCTGATGGGAAAACTAAATACAGTGGTAGTTAATGCCTCTGCTGCTGAGTGTATGTGGTTCTGGGCAGGAAGATTACGGGGGGGAGTGGAGTTTGTGCTGTTTCAGGAAGAGATGCAGACTTCTGTCAATATTCCAGTCCACTCACCCAGGTCTGCTCTGATCTCTTCTTCTCCCTGCAATCTGGTTCCTGGTGGGTTTATTCTCCAGAATCTCATTGAAGTTTCAAACTCCCTCTCTAATGAAATGCTTGTCAGCTGCTGCAGAGGCAATGTCCCCCCAGAATGTTGATTAACCTTTGCAGTCAATGAACCTCTATGATTTTCCCCCAGAGAAATGATGTGCATGGAAAGTCCATTTATTTCTGGAGTTTAGCTGGTATATGCATCTATCCACATATTTTGTGTATCTATTTATCTACCTATATAAATTTGCCAGTGAGGGATAGAAATGTCTGCCTGATTTTAAGTGCTCATGTATGAAATAACCCTAAGCTACTTCTATCCAAAGCCTTTTCTTTCTTTCTTTTTTTTTTTCCCTTGGACGGTGGGGAAAGCTGCTTTTGAAATATAGGTTTTGATCAATTTTATATTATCCTTCTTTTCAGGTCTCTAATGTCTATTTCAAGGGATGTTTTAACACTGTAAGTTTTACAGCAGCTCATAACTGATAATGGAGTCTTTCCCAGTACTATTTCTCCTTTGACACCTGAATTCCAAACTGAGATTTAAATATATAGTAATTATGAATGAAATCACAGACGAATATTAGATTAGAGCATAGAACATATAAGACATCACAAATTCCTTTGTTAATGCTAAATTCCCAACCAAGGGAAGCTCAAAAGGCATCAGTGGATACTAGAAATAGATGTTCTCTTTTTATGCTCAATGGATTTCACATAGACTTTCTTTAGAGAAAAACCTAAAGAGAATATGTCAGCATCAAATAAAATTGCTACTTTGTATCCTATGGATTTAGATTATCTGGCACAGTGGCTTTACAAAATTTGATTATTTCTAAGGAAGAATATTCAGTAGAAAATAACTTCTGATGGGTAAATAATACCAAACTTTAATCATTCTAGTGTTTCAATTTAAACACAAGTTCAGGGATAACTCTATTTTGTTCACCGAGGAAAAACAGTAATTTTAAATACAAAGCATACAGGAAACCTTTCATCTGCAGTCTTAGATTGGTGAGGCAGTGCCTGAGATACAGAACTGACTAACATTTCTTTAAAGGATTCTAGGCGATTCTGAACGGCAGCACTTAATATGCATCTACTTTTTCCGAAGTACTGAGTTAGGTATTGTGAGGTTTCAGAGATGACTATGACAGAGTCCCTGCCCTTAGGAAGCAGAATGTTTTGAGAAGAAAAGAGCTAATTTGAAAACTGACTGCAGATGCAGTGAAAATGTACCTGAAGAGAAGACTAGCTTCTCATTTCAACCAAGCAAATGAAGGCAAAATTGTCAACATGATCCTTGAGACTTCTTTAAATCTGAAGACCTGGGTTTCAGGAAGATAAAAAACAAAATAAAACAAAAACACACCCTAAGAATTAACTACAGTAGTTTGATTTCTCTTTGCCCTGTAGCGTTCTTATACCTAAAGGTGGTCAAGGCTGAGTGTACTGTGAATGGTGGGGAATAAGATATAAGAAACGGAGGAGTAAAGAAGTTTATTACTCTTTCTTTTAATTTTCAAGAACATAGAGTTTGAATCCGCATAACTGAATGTAGCATGTGCCTCTGGACTCTATGTAATGATTTTAATGTTCATAGAGATGGGACTGAGGCACAGCTGTGATGTTACCTGGGGTAATAGGAACTGAGGACTCTCTGCATTTGCTGTCTTGATGAGAAACCCCTTGAGAATCTCATTGCTGCTAGCAGTCTGAGATTGAAAACCCCAGAGCTAAAGCATCTGTTTCATATATTAGGCTATTAATTATTTTTTCCTTTTGGGTCTTTGCCTCCTACCTACTCCTCGCCCCGTTCTTACTTTCCAGCTAACTTCCTCGATGTGATACCAAGTGGAGCTATTCTATGGCAACTGTGGCCAACCATATTTCATCATTACTGTCACTTAACAGACTATACAATTTCTGAGCATATCATTAACCCAGGTTTCAATGCTCACAACACACAGGGAAAGTGGAATAGCAAATGTATTTGTAAGACCTCTTTTCCCCTACACAGTAATGGCTTAACACTTTGGCATTAATTCCATTTGTCAAGCTGTAAGATAAATACATGCACATCAGACACTTTCCCAGCACTTATTCAAAGGGCAGACAGTGAAGACCGCTGTTTAAATGGGAAATGTGTGCATCTGTTTTTGAAAACAAAGCAGAGCTTCACAATTTACAAAGTTGTGTCAATCTTTTTAAAGAGACAGAAAAATTCTCAGAATAAGTTAACTGTTGGCTGGTTTCTCACTCTCTATAATAATTGAGGATAATGACTAAACTTCTCGAAGTCAAGAACAAGAAAAATGCTCTGCAGTAATGCACCTGGAAAGTATGTTGTCTTGCAATCAAAAGAAAAAGTCAAAATACCTAAAATATGGAAGGAGGCATGAGTAAAGGAAATGGGAAAGATTCAGGGTGAAAATCAATGTTTATGAAATTTGTAAGTAAACCAGTATAAAATAAAATTTTAATTAAAAAAAAAACCTAAAACCCTCACTAGTGAACTTGTTAATTTATAATTTCTCTATTTCCCATTAGGACTGTCATCCAACATGACTCTGTAGTTTCTACCCTTGAGCATACCACATTAAATCTTCAATCTAATGAAGCTGTGGACATGTTATGCTATTCATGCCTAGATAAATGATCACATTTTGAAAAAGATTTCTAGATTTCTCCTTGTTTCCCCTCTAAATTGGTCCCTAGTTATATTGCAATATTTTGTGTTCTCTCTTCTTTAAAATGTTTATATTTTTCCCACCTCTCTGTTAGCCTAAAGCATGCAATTCTGATATATAACCTCAATCAAGTATTCTCCTTCAGGACATCTACCACAGTTTTCAAAATTATCAAGAACAAGGCTAAAGCTTTAGAAATAATAAAACACTAGGACTAGAAAAAATATATGAATAGAGATTTTTTTGCCCCCAAAAGATGAAATATCTTCAGATCTCAGGTGTGTCCCTCTACTCCTTTGCTTGTCTACTCCTCTGATTGATAGGAAAATTTCCAATTTGTTATATGTAATTATGAAAGGACCTCTACTTGGTCAATATTATCTCATGTTACACGTAGAAGCAATTGAGTCGGTAAGAGATAAGGTGTCCAGTTTTCCGCTTACAAACTAGATAATTCTATTGTCTGATGATGAGATTTTTCTAATTTGGTGCTCAATATTTAATTAATAATGAAAAAATATTCAGTCTGCTTTTCATTTTTCATTAAAAATGTTATTTTTTTTGTGTACCACTGAGTCAGAACTGATATATGGCTGACCTTCCAGTGGGTTTTCAGAGTCAGTTAGTCACATTTGAAGAGACTGCCCATCTTTCTCCCCCAAAGAGCTGGTGGCCTTGAACCATGTACCTTTGAGCTTTCAGTACAGCTTCTTGCCACTAGGCCACCAGATAGTTTAAAGAGATTGCACTCTGATTGACATTGTTGTACAGTAAAAGAGCCAAAAACAGTAAAAAAAAAATCACTATCACAATAAAAATATTAATGTTAAAATAGCTTATATAGTACATGCTCTCAGCTATACAAAATATTTCTAGAGTTAGTGACAAAATCAATATTAGAACAAACATCTAAACTGAGAGCAAAAGATTCATGATTGCAAATTCTTTGTAAAGAATTATCATTTTGAAAAAAAATTAAAAAATAAGAATTATCATTTTGATCTAGGTCTCATTTCCATCTGACAAAAATCTTAATAGAAAATTCTCCATAATTATGGAAGAATGTTGTGTTTCATGCACTATACAAAGGCATTTGACTGTGGATCTTAACACAGTAACTCTAAGAAGAATGTCAGTCCCAGAATACTTTGATTGTGCTTATGTGAAAACTATACATGGATCAAGAGGCAGTTGTCAGAACAGAGCAAGGAAACACTGCATGGTTCAAAATCAGAAAAGGTGTACACCAGGGATGCATCCTACTCCATACCTTTTCAATCTATATGTGAAACAGCTTATTTGGGAGTCTGGGCTCTGTAAGAAAGAATGTGGCGTCTGGATTGAAGGGAGACTTATAAACAATCATATGACACCACCTTGTTTGCTGAAACTGTGGAGAATCTTAGGTATTTGCTGCAGAAGGTCAAGGACTGTGGCCTTTAATATGGATGTAAGCTCAACATCAAGAAAACAAGGATTCTCACCATTAGGCCAATTGGTAGCATCATGATAGATGGTGAAGAGATTGAGATTAACAACTTCAGTTTACCTCCCTGCACAGTCAGCACTCTTGATACCAGCCAAAATTCAAACTACAAATTGCATTGGGAAAATCTGCAGTCAAGAACCTCTCCCGAGTACTGAAAAATAACAATGCCAGTCTGGAGACTAAGTTGTGCCTGGTCCAGGCCACGGTTTTTGCAATTACTTGGTATACACCAGAAAGTTGGACAACAACTAGGGATGATAAAAGAATTGGCGCTTTTGAGCTGTGGTCCTGGAGCAGTGTTGAATATCATGGACTGCTAGGAGAACAAACAAGTTCATCCTGGAAAAGGGTGAATCCAGACTGCTTATTGGAGGTAAGGATTCTGAAGCTTTGTCTGACATACTTTGGGCATGTTGCAAGGAGGGTTCAGTTCTTGGAGAGGGAAATCATGCTTGGGAGAGTGAAAGCACAGCATAAGAGAGGAAGACCCTGGATGAAATGTACTAATTCAGTGACTGAGGTAATGGGGTGAGTGTGTTGGAAACCATGAGGTTGGCACAGGACAGCTCATGGTTCAGAGCTGTTTTACATAGAATCACCGCTTGTCTCAGGCAACTCAATGGCACATAACAAAAGCAACAACATACCTTCCAATGTAAACTAACAAAATTTATTTTATTCCAATTTAATTATTCATATTGCTGTGCATCTGAGAGGGAATTCTGGCAGCCGAGTGGCAAGAAGCTGCTGTAATCCTGAAGTCATGTGGTTCAAGGCCACCAGCTACTCCATGGGAGAAGGATAGGCAATCTCCTCCCACATGATTACCTGCTTCTGAAAACCTGCCAGAGGGTCAGCGATAGGTTGGTTCTTACTCTACTGTACACAACGGCACATGCATCTGAGAGTTCTCAAAAAAACAAGGTTGACGGAAGAAGAATTGATGGCTTTGAGCTATGGTGTTGTCTTTGAGCTATGGAGTTGGAGGAGAGCACTGAACATCCCATGGACAGACAAAATAACAAACAAATATGCCTTGGAGTGTGTGCAGGATGAGAGCCTTGTGGAGGTAAGAATGATGAGGTTTTTGCCTCACATACTTTGGGCATGTTTTTAGAAGGGTCTATCTCTTGGAGAGGGACATGATAATTGGAAGGCTGGAGGGTTGGCAGGGGAGAGAAAGACCCTCAACCGGGTGGATTGACACGATGACTGCCACAATGGGTTCTAGTGTGTCAGAAAGCGTGAAAATGGCACAGGATAGAACACAGCCAGATCCGTTGTTCATAGGGTTGCTGTGAGTCATACTTGACTCAACAGCACCTGACAATGACAAATTATTAATAACAGATTATTAAAAAGCTCTGGTTGCCTAATGGTAAGAAGTTGTGCTGTCAGCCTTAAGGCATGCAGTTCCAATCCACCAGCTTCTCCATGGGAGAAAGAGGGATAATCTCCTCTTATGTGACTTGGAGCCTGTGAAAACTTGCTGGAAGGTCAATGATGAGGGGTTTTTTTCTGACTTGAAGGCACATGCCACCAACATGAATCTATTTAGTCATATCTCAGGGACCTCTCTTTGCTTCCATAGGTAGTACAAACTTATATAATGGTACAGTTAGATCATGGTATTATCTTTTTCTCTTAATTTATAAAAAGCTTTTGAATTTTATGTCATTTTTTATTTAGTATCTTTATAATTATTTGTGTAATATTGTACTAAATTGTGACTGAATTATCAACCAATCTCTCAGAACAACTTAAAAACAGGCCTGGCACAAAATAGGTGCGCAAGAACTGCATGTTGAATAAGGAAAGAGTGTACTCACTAATATCTAGCAGAGATATTTAAAAATATGCAAATTCAAATATGTTGTGGTAAGCAGTCTTGGAATATTGCTGGTGTCTACCATCTCTACTAATGACTTCCAGTGTCTTCTGAGCCCCACAAAAGGAGGACCCTATCAGACAGCCCCAGTCTTCTTCATCTCACTGGACATAGCTGCTTGAGCTATAAAACAACACTAATTATTTTCATATTTGCTCTCACAGTATTTTTGAAAGCAGCATCTTTGGACTGCTTGCATCAGAATAACCAGGAGTTGCTTGTGAAGCAACACATTCCCTGACCCTACTCCAGACTTGCTGTTGAATCTGATTCTCTCTTGTGGGACAAGCAAGATAAAAACATTAGTGTATAAGGGAGTCTATACTTTCAGAGGCCAGAGATACACTATTCTAGCCATTTTACTCAAAGATATTGTTTAGGGCACTGTTTCATTTCTCAGTGCCACCATACAAAATTACCACAAACTGAGTGACTTTAAAAAATGAATTTATTTTCCACCGCTCAGGAGATTGGAAGTTCAAAGTCAGGGAATATGTTCTAAGGAAAGTTCTGACTCTGTCTCTTTCAATTTCTGGTAGTAACTGGCAATGCTTGACGCTCCTGAGCTTGTCATGCATTGATCTCTATTGTATCATGGTGTTTGTCTTCCCATTGGGTTTGTGTCCCTGTGTCTCTTCTGGTCTTCTTTATGAACCACCACTCAGAAAGGGATTCAGTTTAGGACCCACCTCTTCAATCTGACCTCGTTAACACAACAAAACCTAATCTTTACTTTCAAACACGGTTATATTTTGACATTTAGGGGCTGCAATTCAATCCATAATAGGTGTGCGTGAATAAAGTGGGGTGCTGTCCCTTCTGAGGATCCTCCTCATTGTAGAGGATTAGAAGTACTTGTTGAAGTAAGAAACATACATTCAAAGAGACAGCTTAGAGACAATAAAGCATATGAAGTGAACCTCTCCTGCTACCTTCTCACTTGGTATTTTGTGTGGGGAACGAACTGTATCATTGTCTTTGATGACTCAAAAAATCTCACAAATGACCAAAATATATAGCTACTGCATTCTCACACTGGAAAACAAATCTGAAGACTTCTCATGCAGTCTGAGCCCTCAGCTTTAAAACGCTTGTGTGTTTTCTTTTTGTTCCACCTGAATTCAGGAACAGAACAGTAGATTTCTGATATATAAAAGTATTTCCTGATAGAGAGGTTATTAAACACCACAGTAGGTAGGTAATAATGCCTAAATGTCTAGGATAGGGTAAAAGACCTCCTCTGAAAAAGCCAGGTTGGGGTGGTTGGGACAGGATAATGTCTCGAATTCCCTTAAAAAGCCACAGGAGTTCACAATTTTATTACCTAAGAATGCAAAAACATTTTGGCACATGCTGGGTTTAGGCAATTCCACTACAGCCTAAGTGGCCTTTAAGATGCAGAGACCTTTTTAAACTCCTACTTTATGAACATTTACTATTTGACATTATTTGAGACGAAAGCATACTACCCAATTGTTAGAGCTTTCATGAGTGACTCTTTTACTTGCCTAATTGTGGCAAGCGATGCTGTCAATAGTAAAACATTTTCAAGAGATTAACTTTGCACAATAAGAGCTTCTGTGCTGGGCAGAAAAATCCCTTAAAATGTTTCACAAATTTTGCAACAGTGGAGTGGCCAGCAGCTCATTTTAATATTTACAGACAAAATGATATTTGGATAAAGCAAAGGTCAGATCCAAAAAGAACAAAACAAGGCAGAATGACAATCTAAATGAAGTTCCAGGTTGTAAGTCTTCACTTGGCAGCCAATATGTGATGAGACAAAAATAGAGAGGAATAAATCTCACAGAGCTTCCTCATTGTTAAATACCATCAAAGCTTACAAAATTTCTAAGCTAACTTTAAAGCCTTTAGAGTCTTCTGCAAGTCACGCCCATCTGCAATTTTTATTCTAGCTCTTTTTCTTAGTAAAAATATAGCCCTCAGTTTTAAAAATAAAAATCATAATTCTACATCAAATTCCACAGGTAGTAGTGAGGACGTTTTGTAGTATTTATTGATGACGGAAAAGTAGAATTCTTTGGAATAATCATGTGAACATTATTTCAGGTACTGATGAGAAACATGACAAAGGAATATGAATGATAGGTCTGACTCTGTACATTGATTTTATGATTCCTATAGAATGCCTAGGATGGATATAGTAACTTTAGTCACCCAGTTCTAACTCTACATGATCATAATTTAGCAGTCTCTGGTG
>NW_006399783.1:2904113-2924553 GCF_000299155.1 Elephantulus edwardii | reverse complement strand
TTAACCCTCTCCAGGACAAATCTATTTGTTTTCCTAGCAGTCCATGGTATTCTCAATACTCTTCTCCAGCACCACAGCTCAAAGGCATCAGTTCTCCTTCCCCAGTAGAATAGTATATACAAAATGAAGATTAAACATTGTTGAACTCTAGAATCAGACCACTGGGTTACCATCTTGCTTCTACCATGCATGAACAGTGTGCATTTTAAATGTGACCTAACCCCGTTTTGTCTTATTTTTAAATGAAGAAGATAGTATACCTCATGATTAGAATTACGAATAATTATAATAAACAATAAATACATTCAAAGTGCTGGAATTTCCTTATTTGTAGTAAATCTTCAATAAATATTATCTGTTACTATTTGTCCACTACCTGTCTGTAAGTTTGTGGTGGTTTGCATGCTGTTGCTATGATAGCAGCCATGCCATTGGTATTTCAAGTATCAGTACAAACCTTATGGATCACAAGAGAACATTGACTTACTTAGTTTGGATGTGTGATCAAGAGCATTCAATTGCAGGTGAATTATATACAAAGATTGTTGAAATTGAGGGTCAGAAAGGGTAAAGATGATCCTTAGTGAAACATAATGGTACAATGGCTACAATGATACACTCAAATATGTCAGAGATTTTTATTTTGATGCACCACTGAGAAATATTTAATTCTGCTGTATATAAGTTATCCATGGAACAGAGTGGATTCCACAACAGTTTTCAATATTTCTGATTCATTGTGTTAAGATTACTCTGAATGATAAATCTGAACATTTCCTAACTCAGTTATGTGGGGAAATGTTTCATGGAGGTTTCCACGGGTTAGTACATGATGAAGGCTGATAAAATGTCAGTAATTAACAATAACCTGGTATATTTTTAAGAAATTCATGAAGTACTGTTGGACATGAGTATCCGCATTGTCTAACATCTGCAGATGACTCTTTTGTAGAGCCAGATAAATGAAGAGTATTCAAGAGTGTATGAGCTAATCAAGGAACAGGTACAGAAGGCTTCAGGAAAAAAGAGGACAATAGGAAGCAGCTGGAACACTTAGGATGATTCACTCTGAAGGATATATCCCTTTGCTTATGAATAACAAACCCTAAAAAAGGTTTCAAGATCAAATTAGAGTATGGAATGGGAATAAATATTTTGGGCCAATGTTTGGCTAAAGAAAACAAACATTTATAAGTTTAGTATTTTTAAATTAAAAATGTTGTTGTTATGTGCCATTGAGTTGCTTGAGACTCAAAGTGACCCTATGTACAACAGCCCTAAACTCTGCTTTGTACTGTGCCAATCACACTGTCTCTAATACACTCATCCCGATAACCCCAGTCATTGAATGAATCCACCTCATAGAAGGCCTTCCCCTCCTGCACTGTCCCTCCACCCTCAGTTTTAAATATTGTGATGCATGGTGTTGTTTATGTGCCATCAAATTGCCTGGGACTCATAGCAACCCTATGGATATTAGCTCTGAAAGCTGTCTCATCTTGAGCCAATTTCATAATCTCTGACAGACCTAATCTCATTTCTCTTGTTATTGAGTCAATCTATCTCATCCCGGGCTTTGCTCTCCTATGCTGTTCCTCTACTGTGACACTGATGTGCCAAATGCAATAATGGTTACCCATGGTGGACACTGTTTGGTGGAGCTCTCCTATTTAACAAGCTTGGGAGCAGTAGTGGCATCCACTTCTGAAATAGCTTGCCTCTGGAAACCCTATGTACTTGGAGAAAAGATGAAATTTATACAAGTGTTCAGGTCTTTTGTTCATAGGCTCTCTATGAGTCATCTACAACTTGACGGCACTTAACAACAACAACATGCTGTTCCTCTTCCCTCACAAGCATGACATCCCTCTCCAAGGACTGGTCCCCTCTGGCCACAGGTCCAAAGTATGTGAGACAGAGCCTCAAAATTCTTGTCTCCATGGAGCAGCCTGCTATGTCACTTTCTAGGACAGACCTGTTTGTTCTCCTGGCAGTCAATGTTCGGTTCAACACTCTTCTCCAGCACCACAACTCAAAGGCATCAATCCTTCTTCTCTCATCTGTAGTCATTGTCTAGTTTTCCGATGTGTAGAAAGTAATTGCAAAGACCAGGGTCTGGATCAGGCGCATCTTAGTCTCTAGACTTACATTGTTGCTATTCAGTATTCTAGAGAGGTCTCTGACAGCAGACTTTCCCAGTGCAATTCGTCTGTTGATTTTCTGACTACTGGTGCCAAAAATTATTTTACATGGAATATATTTTATTATTTAATTACTATCCCTCTCATTTTATTGCCTATATATTTATCTTACTGGAAGGCTTCTTCTCCAAAAAGTTATTTCTGCTCATTAATTAATTCACCTAAGCACTTACTGACCAGTTACATACTTCAGTGTCAGCTAAGGGGCACTTCAGTACTATGGTGAGCGAGGCACATGTTATATTTTAATGATAAAATGCATACTACACAAAGGGAAAACTTGAAAGTTTGGCACTGAAGCTCTGAGAAAGCAGGCTGTTTGCTTGTTGAAATGAGACATGCTGATGCTCTAAACTGATCCTATGAAAGGAGGAGGATAAAGGAAACCAAGTGAGTATCAGCAACACTGGAGTAGAGAAGTGAGTTGTCCTAGATAAGGCTAGAGAAGTAGGTTTGAAAAGGCCATTCAAATGAACTTTTTTTCTTTAATTCTGCAGTTGTTCTTGTTGTTATGAGCTGTCCAATTGTTTTAAGACTCTGCTTAACCCTGTGTACAACAGCCCTATACGTGGCTCTATCATGTGCCAATCTTACTGTCTCCGACACACCTACCCCATTACCCCAGTCACTGAATCAATCCATCTCATCAAGGGTCTTCCTCTCCTGCGCTATCCCTCCACTCTTCTAAGCATGACGTCACTCTCCAACATGTCCCTCCTTGAAACATGTCCAAAGTATTTAAAATGAAATTCAAGAATCCTTGCCTCCAAGGAACAGCCTGGTTTCACCCTCTCCAGGATGAACCTGTTTGTTTTCCTAGCAGTCCATGGTATAGTCGATACGCTTCTACTCTTCTCCAGCACCACAGCTCAAGGCACTAATTCTCCATCTATCATCCCTAGTCATTATCAAGCCTCCTGATGAATAGCAAGTAACTGCAAATGAAATACAATAAATGATCATATAAAAATGACAGTTATATTTTAAAGAGACTAGGTGGCCTGGTGGTAAGAAGTGAGACTACAATCCCAAAGGTATGTGGTTCAAATCCACCAGCTGCTCCATTGGAGAAGGATGGGTAATCTCCTCCTGTGTGATTTACTGCCTCTGAAGGCCCAATGTAAGAAGGGCAGCTGTGGATTGGTTCTAATGACACATAACAACAACAATAACATTCTAAGAGACTAAAGCCTAGTAGGAGAGACAAGAAGACTGTGTGGGTGGGCAGTGCTTATGGTTCAGGCTGTGAGTGCTGTTTCTTTGGATAGACACTATAATCAAAGAACTATAACAGTTTCACACATGTGTCCCATACATGTTGCAGAGGTAAAAACCAAAGCAAAACAAAAAAACCTTAAAGATTGCTAATAAACTATACACTAAATAAGTAAACATAGTCTAAGTGTGTACTTTCAAGGCATACTGTTGGAGAAAAGGACTGAATATCCCAAAAGAATGAACAGCTTTGTCTTGGAGAGAGGGCAACCACAGTGTCCGTTGGAGGCAAGGATGGCAAAACGTCACCGCTCATACTTAGGACATGTTGCTAGGAGAGGCTCTTCCTTGGAAAAGGATATAATACTTGAAAGATGGAGGATCAGTGAAAGAGAGGAAGACCTTCTTCCCTCAACAAGATGGATTGACATGGTGACCGCAGAAGGGGTTCAAGTCTATCAGAGATGATAAGGATGGCACAGGATAGGTCCGGATTTGAGTTTATTGTTCGTAGGGTTGCCATGAATCACACTTAAATTGATGGTCCCTCACAACTACAGCAATACGTGTTTAGTAAACCAATATATAAACAAAAATCAAACCCATTACCATCAGTAAATTAATTCTAACCCATAGCGACCCTTCACTGGGTTGCTGAGACTGTAAACCTTTATGAGTGGAGACCGCTCGTCTTACTCCCAAGAAGCTGCTGCTGGATTCAAACTCAATCTTCTTATCAGCAACTCGAGACATAATGCACTATACTGCTGGGGCTCCTTAATTTAATAGCTAGTCTGGCTTAAATCCTGTAAATTGCAATAAATCTTTATTGTATATGAACTACATGACTGAGAGTAAGAATTGCATCTGACATTGTATTGCTTCAAAAATATTTCGTTTCTAAGTCAAATTTATATGTGAATAAATTTAAGTACTCACTATTTTTGTGAGCCTTCTCTTTTCCTTCCATCTCACTTATGCTTCCTTTTTCTAAAATACCATAACCCTTCATGCTATCAGTCTCACCTCCACCCCATTCCTTTGAGTAGTGAGTGTATAATAGGTCTTCACATTTTTAAGTAACATTTTCATACCATGATTATAATCTATGATATCATAGTTGGGTTTTTGTTGTTGTTAGGTATTATTAGTTGTCTTTGAATCATTACAACTTTATTTATAACAGGGTAAAACCCTGACCAATCCTGGACCAGATATACAATTTCTGCTTTGCTTAAGTCCATTGTTGGGTCCACTGTGTCAATGCATCTTACTGATGTTCCTTTCTCTTTCCACTGATTCTCTATTTTTCGAAGGATGACATTCTTCTCTAGGGACTGGATGCTCTTAATAGAATATCCAAAAAATATGTAATATTAAAGTCTCAGTACTTTGTATCTACAGGGTACTTTGAAGACAAATTTATTCTTCTGGCCATCCATGGACAGTTAATATTCCTCAACAACATCACAATTTAAAGGCATTAATATTAGGTGACAGAAATGAAGCCGGAGATAGAATGAAAGGATTCTGTACATTCACTGATTTATTTATTGCAAATACCTTTTGTAAGAAACACAAACACAGGCTCTACACATGAATTTTACGTGATGGTATGCATAGGGATCAAATAGATTACATTTGTGGAAAGAATCACTGGAGAAACTCAGTATCAGCTGTGAAAACTAGACCAGGTGCAGATTGTGAAACAGATCACCACAAGTTCAAGCTGAAGGTGAAGAAAATTGAATCATATCTAGAGGAAGCAAAATTTTATCTTAAGTCTGTTCCACTCAAATTTCAAAACCATCTCAGGAATAGGTTTGAGGCCTTGACCACCAATGAGTAAAGACCAAATGAGCTATGGGAGGAAATCAACGAAATTAACTATGAGGAATGCAAAAGGTCATTGCAAAGGCAGAGGAGGAAGAAAAGATCATGATGGATGTCAGATGAGACTCTGAATACTGCAGTAGAATGTTGAGAAGCCAAAGAAAAGGGAATAAATCAAGACATTAAGGAGCTGAAGAGAAGATTTCAAAGGGCAACTGGGGAAGACAAAGCAAAGTATTATAATGAAATGTGAAAAGAGCTGGAGTCAGAAAATCAAAAGGAGCCAACTCACTCAGCATTTCTTCCCCCCCCTTCTTTTTTTGGAGGTGTGTGTTTGGTTTTTCCCTTTTTTGCTTTGTTTTTAATTTTAATGATAGTTTACAGAGACTTTGGATTTCCATTCATTCATTGTTGCACAGTTTCCTTTATGCCGACCCTTCTCCCAGTTCACTTTTCCTGAAAAGTGAAGAAAAAACAAATTCTTTCATTGTTATACAACCCCTTCTGCCTCCCAGTCCACTCCAGTATGCAGCTTTCATTCTGGACTCTTGTCATGACATTAATACCTAATCCTAGATTCCTCCTAAGCAGTTCTCTCCCTCATCTATTTCAATACATTATTTAGCCCCTCTTAATTCCCCACCACCTCCAACACCGATGTCAGTCCCATTTTACAACAGTGGCACTATGCAGTATTTGTCCTTTTATGGCCGAGATATTTCACTCAACATAATGTTCTCCAAGGTCACCCACTTTGTATAATATTTCATGAATTCCTCGTTTTTCAATGCAGCATAGTATTCCATTCTGTGAATATACTACAGCTTCTCTGTCCATTCATTTGTTAATGGGCACTTGCATTGTTTCCAACTCTTTGCTGTTGTGAACAAAACCACAATAAACATGGTTGTGCATATATCTACTTGGGTGGCAGTTTCTTTAGGTTATATTCCCAGTGATGGAATTTCTGGGTCAAACGGTATTTATATTTCCAAATTTTTAAGAGAACACCGTACTGCCTTCCATAGTGATTGCATGCATCATTTTGCACTCCTATCAACAATGAACAAGGGTTCTCTCTCAACTTCTCCATCATTTGTTGTTTGTTTGCTGTTCTGTTAAATTTTGCTATTCTTACTGGGATGAGATGATATCTCATAGTTGATTTGTTTTTAGTTGTTTTTTTAGATTTCTTCTGACATTTATTTTGGCTTATTATTTGTCTTTTTAATGTCCCCAGCTTTCTTCAGGGAGTTCTGTTGGCATAGTCCATAGGGAATTATGCTCCTAACTCAAAGGGGCAACCTCCCTGGCAATTTATAGCCCCAGGAAATCCACTGATTGATTCTCCAGCTATAAGAAGGGTCGTCTAGCAGCGTAGTCCCTAGAGAGAGATTTACTAACCCAAAGGGGGTGCCTCAGGTCATCAATCTCTCTCTCTCTTTTTTAAAATTTATTTTAATGAACATGTACAGAGATTTTGGATTTCCATTCACTCATTGTTATATTTTTCTCCCTGCCCACCCTTCCCCCCCAGTTCGCTCTTCTTATTGAAAAGTAAAAGCAAAATCCCTTCATTGGTATACAATTTCCCCACTCCTGTCCTGAGTACACTCCACTATGCAACCTTCATTCTGGACTCTTGTCATAATACCCAATCATGTATCACTTTGAAACTGTTCTCTCCCTCATCTGTTTCAATGCAGTATACATAATTTATCCAGTATTTTTTTAATTTGCATTTCTCTTAGAGCTAGAGATTTTAAATATTTCTTCACTTATTTGTTCGTCATATGAATATCTTCTTTGGAGAAGTGTCTGTTTATATCCTGTGCCCATTTTTTCAATTGTGTTGTTTAAATTTATCTTTTTTATAATTTTTTTTATTTTATCATTTTTTGTGTGTGTTCCATCAAATTAGATCTGACTGGTACAGGAGGAGATTGTCCCTCCTTCTCCAGCAAAGCATCTAGTGGATTTGAACCACACACCTCTGGTATTGCAGTGCAGCTTCCTGCCACTAGGCCACAATTCCTTTATCTTTTTGTGGTATTCAAGTATTTTATAAATTCTAGGTATAAGTCCCTAATCAGACATGTCATTACCAAATATTTGTTCCTAGTCCGTGGCTTTCTGTTTTACCCTGTTGGGGAAGTTTTTGGATATGCACAGGGATTTGATTCTTAGACCGTCCCATTCATCTATTTTACCTTCTCCTGGATGTAGGATTTTCAGAATGCTTGGAAGACTTTATGTTATGGATTAGGGCTTCTAGAGTTCTTGCAAGCTTTTCTTAAGATGAAGGAATTGAAAAACAAATTCAAGCCAGGAGTTGCAATACTTAAGGATGTTTTGGGCAGAATATTAAATGATCCAAGAAGCATTAAAAGAAGATGGAGGGAGTCTACAGAGTCACTGTACCAGAAGGAATTGGCTGACACAGAAAAATTCCATGAAGCAACATATGAGAAATAGCCTATTGTGATGAAGGAAGAAGTTCAAGCTGCTCTGAAAATATTAGCAAAAAACAATGCTCCAGGAATTGATGGAATACCAATTGCTATTTCAATAAATAGACACTGCCCTAGATGCACTCACTAATTTGTACCATGAAATATAGAGGACAACTACCTAGTCAACTGACTGGTAGAGATCTATATTTGTTTCCATTCCAAAGAGAAGTGACCTGACAGAATGCAGAAATTACCAAGCAATATCATTACTGTCACATGCAAACAAGATTCTCTTGGAAATTGTCCAAAAACAACTGGAGCAGCACTTCAACAGATAACTGCCAGATGTGCAGGCTGGATTTTTAAGAGGCTGTGGTACTAGGGATATTATTGCTAATGTTAGATGGACCTCGGCTGAAAGCTGAGAGTACCAGAGGAATGTCTGTGTTTCACTGACCATGGAAAGAAGTTTGACTGTGTGGATCACAACAAACTGTGGCTAACTCTGAGAAGACTGGGAATCCCAGGACTTTCAATTGTGTTTAATGGAAACTTATAGTTGGACCAGGAGGTAGTCATCAGAACAGAGTAAGGAAGACACTGCATAGTTCAAAATTGGGAAGGGTATACTAGAGGGATGTATTCTCTCTCCATACCTTCTCAATCTTTACGCAGAACAGATCATCCAGGAGGCTGGACTGTATGAGGAAGAATGTGGCATTATGATTGCAGGAAGATTCATCAACAACATATGTTACGCAGATGAACCATGCTTGCTGAAACTGAGGAGGACCTGAAGCACTTGCTGCAGAAGTTCGAGGACTGCAGCTTTCCATATGGATTGAAGCTCAACATCAAGAAAACTAAGATTCTCACCACTGGGCCGATTGTCAGCATTAAGACAGGTGGTGAAGAGATTGAGATTGTTAACAGCTTTAGTTCACTTGGCTCCACAATCAACAGCCTTGATGGCAGCAGCCAGGAAATTAAGAGACAAATTGTATTGGGAAAGTCGGCTGTCAGAGCAACAACATCAGTCTGTAGACTAAGGTGTGCCTGATCCATGCCATAATCTTTACAATTACTTTCTCTGTGTCAGAGAGTTGGACAATGACTAGGGATGATAGAAAGAGACTAGATGCCTTTGAGCTGTGGTGCTGGAGAAGAGTTTTAAATATACCATGCATGGCCAGAAGAACAAACAGGTTTGTCCTAGAGAGAGTGAAGCCAGGCCACTCCTTGGAGGCAAGGACTCTGAGGCTTCATCTAACATACTTTTGACATTTTGCAAAGAGGGCCTTGGTGAGAGGTGTCATGCTTGGAAGGGCAGAGAGACAGAGATCAATGATGAGATGGACTGATACAGTGAGGTAATGAGGGCAGGTGTGTCAAAGACAGCAAAGTTGGTACAGGGTAGAGCAGGTTCAGGGCTGTTGTACATAGGGTTGCCAGGAGTCGCAAGTGTCTTGATGGTACATAACAAAAACAACAACAATACTTTGTTACTGTTTGTTACTCATTGTCCAACATTATGATACATATGCCATCCTGAATCATCCTAATACTGTTTTTTTTATTCAGTTCTCTGTTGCCTGAATCTTTTTCTTGATTTACTTCTCTCTTTTGGTAGAGTATATGCTTCAGTAGCTTAAGGGTGTACTGTACTAGTCTTGCATTATGTCTGAAATGGTACATGTTTTATTTTCATTCAGTTAATACTTTGGATAGGTTATAAAGTCTAGGTTGAAAAAAAAACAACAAACAAACTTTCCTTGTTTTTATTACTGTCCCAGTCTATGGAATAAGATAAATTAAATCAGTTACCACTTCTTCCGAGTGTATAGTTTTCAAAGATATTATAATGTTCAGTATGCTTCCAGAATGGATAAAAGGCAATATAATTATTTGTATAAATTAAAGCATTATTTTTAATATATAAACTCTCAAAATCTGGAGGCTTTATATAATAGAAAAATATGGTTTTCTCTAATATGAATTCCAGCTAGTAGTGCCTATGTGTGTGCTAATGTAGAACACTCTCTTGTAAAATATCTAGGGCCCTATAAATTGTCAGTATTTGGCAAAGGGTTAATTTACAACTAGCACATAGGGAAGAGCCAGAGGGATGTGTAAAGAGGTTTATGTGTATCAACCTTAAATACCAAATGTCACTTTCAAACGTATTGTATTGGGCAAAAGTCAGTCAAACACTCACTGCTACAAGAAGCCATTGAACAGTTACAGTTATTTCTGACTTTCTTCACAGAAAAACCTTGGGTATTTTCTCTTTATGACCAAGCTGCTAACATTCATAAGTAGAATAAATAATTTGACAATAGAAAGCCCATTGTGTTTAATGCACGTTCAATGCTATAATTTAGTCTTGAAAATGGTCCTCCCTGGTAAAGCTGCCAACCCCAAACAATAAAGGGTTTTAGCTGCAAAGTGAAGTTTTCAGGAATTATAATATTCCTTTTGACCTCTGGGATCACTAAATACTATTTAATTTTTCCCCTCTTTATTCATTACAGTGAAAAAGACTTGGAAACATGCTGGAGCAGGGCTAACATTTCCTTTTAAACACATAGTCAGGCAGTAATATTCCTTGCAGGGGAGGGCACTTACAATTTGCTGCTGCAATACCTTATTTACTATAATGCTTCAGATGTCCATCTTACTAGTTGGATTTTCAAGAACTGTGATGCAACCTGAATCATTTCACCCCTACCCCAAATTATAGTGACTGCAACAATTAGACCTTTTCTTCTGAAGCAGTGCACTAAAAATGTAACTGGGGTTGAAATGGAACTAGTTTCTAACTGGCTGAAGGCAGTTATACAAGAACAGCATGGTGGCTCTTTTTACAAAAGGTTTAGCTTTTAGGTACTATTACTGCTAATTACTTTAGGTGAGAAACACTATAGCTGTGAAACCTCACAATCAACTCTGGCTTTGGATCAGCTCAAAGAGAAATGCTTGAGAAGTTAGATTCCATTCCTTTCCCTTACTATTTCACAGAGGTGCTAAATGCAAACTCCCCCCCCTCAAATAAAAAACAACCCCAAAACAAAAGCAGCAACAAACAACAAATAACAAACTCCCAACAACTCCCCCCAAAAAGTATAAAAAACCCAAAACCTGTAGTCAGGATCTTTGTGTTCAATTCCCTCATCTGGCTGATTCAATAGCATTTGTTCTGATGTGAGGATTTTTAAATGCATCTCCAATATGGGCTACTTTACATCCCATTTGCCTAAAGAATTCGTATAATGAAATTCACAAGCAGCAAAATCTATAAATGAGTTACTGACAAAGAGGGAATGTCACTCTGAGACGCTGATTCTAAGGAGGAGTGATACCTGAAGCTGACTGATAAGGTTTTAAAACCACATGACTATATCATCAGCAACACAGCCAGCCCTAGGCAAAACCAAGAAGCTGGTGTAGTCCTCAGCACTTCCTGGGCTGCTTGCTTCATATTTTATGGCTGCATCTGCCAGTATCTTCTCCTACATTCCCCTTTCAGGCACTTTCTTCATTCGTTCATTACTTTAAAGTCTTTTTTAAAACAAAGCCCGTTTCTCATCTCTTCATTTACACTAAATACACAAAAGACAGATTCACATTCCAAGTGTTATTATTACACACGTAAGAAGAGTACTTGCGTTTTCACAAGGATTTAGTGTGGGGATAGAAAAATATTGGACATTCATATTAAAGCAAGGGGTTTCCAGAGAATATGTGTTCCTCTTGCCACCCATAAGGTTATACAATATAATTAGTCCCTTACTTTTCTAGATATAAAACAAATTCAGTTGTTCAATGAAATGTGAAGCCCAGGGACATAAGATAGGAGCACTATCTAAGCCAGCATTTTTCTTTTAAAATACAATATATGAAATAGTTATACTAGATTAACATTGAAGATGCTTGTTAAGCAAAGTAACAAATGCAAAAAGTCCTAAAAATCTTTGGATCTTAGCCAAATACAATAGCATCCCTTTTGGTGAAGTCTCAGTGCTGCAATGAAATGAAGCTTCAGCAGGTATTCTTATCATTTGTATAGTGGTTAAAGTGTCTGGAGTTAAATCTGCCTGGGTTCCTTTACTCAAATCATGAGCACCTTCTTAAAGGACTATGTTCCAATTTATTCTTCTGTCAACTGGAGATTTCTATCATCTGGAGGTGATAACAGAAATTTTGTCACCAGATTATTCAGAAGGCTGAATAAGTTAACATTTGCAAAGTACTTAATATAGTGCACACAGGTGTTTGCTAATAATAACTAAATATACTCAACTTTGAGAAATACAGATCTAAATGGTAATATCTTTAAAATCATTGCCACAATTTCAGGTAATCAGTCTAAAAGATAAACACTTCCAAACTGTTGTTAGTAAGCATGGCATATTAATTGAATCAAAACCTTATTTATATAAAATATTTCATTGTACATGACTGAGTTGAAGGTGCTGCGTTTTTGTGGAGGTGCAGGGGTGAAAGGAGAGGTGTAAGAATGGAAATAATCTAGGTTGGGGCCCTGATTTTATTGCAACCCCTTTGCCTAGCTATCAAGTTGTCTAAGAGCATCTCAGTTTACAGGAAATATTTGCAGAAATTTTAGGTAGCATAGAAAATGTATGAAAACATAGAGGAAAACAGAAGGATAAAGATCAACACTTCATTATCCAAGGAAGCTACCTCTACAGAGAGCAGATTTTATCAATGAATTGCTGATCAAATGTATTGTTAGGTGTCCATACATGGCTAGAAGTATCTTTGGAAGAGTCATTCATGAAAACTTCATGCAATAAAGTGAAAAGAGAGTAGTTTGATTTTCTTTGAAGTATTTTCATGTAACAAGAGATAAAAGCAGACACCTATTTTCTTTGATGTTTTTATCCCAAATTTTATGTTTTATTTTCCTATAGACTTTAAAGAAAGTTTTCAGTTTCGATTCACTAGATAATATCCATATTTTCAGAAGAGGGAAGAGTTAAGGGAAAGGCAGGGCCCTGGCAGACATGCACTCAACAAGGAAAAGAAGATTCCTTGTGGTGCAATTGAGTTGCACTTTTACTTTTCTAAGTTTTAATCCATTATGCAAACTAATGTATCCACCTTAAACCAAATGCTCTGCACTTCAGTGCTTTGCATGCTGTTTACTTCTCAGAAGAGAAAAGAGAAGGGTGTTAAACCTCAGATAAGCAAGGCACACATCTATGAACCACACTGATATCATTCAATGCCATGTTTATACCTAGTTAGAAATAAGTGAACATCTGCTGATTAAAAAATAGAACTGTAATAGTGGCCAGCAGGGAATAAAACACTTTATTGAGCTTTGTTATGTAGATGGAAATGTGTTTTGTAGAAAGAGCTTTATTTTCAAATAAAAGAACTAATTGCTGGAGTTGGAAATGCATGCTCAAAGTAGATTCTAAACTAATTTTGAGAAAGTATTAGTTTTGTGTGGGCATCAGCTGATGCTTCTGCCTTCTCTCACATTTATATTGATTACTTCAACTATCTTACTTTTGACTATTAGGAAGAAGACTTGCATAGCTCAAACAAAATCATTCTAAAGAAATATCGATTCTCATGGTAGACAGTATTATCAGAGGAAGGTGGCATTTGGACTGGAGGAAGTCTCTTCAATATCTGTATTATGCAGATGACATCAACTTGCTTGTTGAAAGTGAGGGGGACTTGAAACTCTTGCTGCAAAAGATCAAGTACTTAACTTCAGTATGAATTCTAGCTGAACATCTATAAAACAAAGGTGATCACCACAGGACCAATTGAAACATCATTATAGATGGAGGTAGGATTGAAGCTGTCAGTAATTTCATCTTGCTTGGATCAACAGTCAACATCTTTGGTACCAATAGTCAGGAAATCAAGAGAAGAATTGCATTAGGCAAGTCTGATGTCAGGGACTGTTCCAACCTACTTAAGAGCAATGATGTCAACTTGAAGACTAAAGTGAACTTGATTTAGGCCATAGTTTATTTATTTTATTTTTTTAATCACCTGGTATGCATCTGAGAGCTGCACAATAAGAATGACGGAAGAGGAATTTATACCTTTGAATTGCAGTGTTGGGAAAAAAGTACCAAGTCTCTCAAGGACTGCCAAAACTAAAAAAAAAAAAACAAAACAAAAATGTACGTCTTGGAAAAAGCGCAGTCAGAGTGTTCCTTGGAAGCAAAGGTGGTGAACTTTGTGTCTCATACTTTGGACATGTTGCTAGGATAGGGTGTTTCTTGGAAGCTGGCATCATGTTCAGAAAGATGCAAGGTTAGTGAAAGAGGAGTAGTCTCCCATTGCTATAGATTGACATGATGACGGCAGTTTTTATCTTTTGGCAGTCCTTGTGTCATCCTCACAACTCAGCATTTTTTACAGCTTTTTTCCTGTGGATCACAATGAATTATTGTGATACAATTGAAAAGAATGAAATTCTAAAGCACTTAATTGTGCTCATGACGAACTTGTACATTAAACAAGAAGGATCTTTCAAACAAAATAAGGAGATAGATCATGTTTCAAGAACAGGAAAGCTGTATGACAAGGCTGTCTTATTTCACTTTACCTATCCAATCTGTGAGCTCTGGTGGTCCAGTGGTAAGGAATGACATTGGAAGCCCAAAGTCTTACTGTTGGCATGTGCCTTAAAGTTGAATATGACCCATAGCAACCCTATGAAAAGCAGATCTGAACCCTGTTTTATCCTGTGCCATCTTCACACTTCATAACACATTAGAGCCCATTGTGGCAGTCACCTTGTCAATCCACCTGTTTGAGAATTTCACTCCTTCACTGACCCTCTCCTGAGCATCATGTTCTTCTCCAAGGAATAACTCCTCTTGGCAACATGCTCAAAGTACATGAGATAAAGCCTCATCATCCTTGCCTCCAAAGAGTACTTTGGCTGCACCCTCTTCCCGACATATTTGTTTGTTCTTTGGGCAGTCTAAGAGTTGTTCATTGCTCTTCTCCAACACCACAGTTCAAAGGCAGTAATTCCTCTGTCATCCTTATTAATTGTGCAGCTCTCAGATGCATAGCAAGAGATCAGAAAGATCATGGCCTGAACCAGATGTACCATAGTTCTCAAACTGACATCATTATTTCTCAATAATTTGTAGAGATCCCTAACTGCAGACTTTCCTTGTGCAATATGTCTCTTGATTTCCTGACTGCTGGGACCAAGGGTGTTAATTGTGGATCTAAGTAACATGAAATTGTTGACAGTTTCAATCTTTTCTCCATCCAACATGATGTTGCCTATTGATCCAGTGGTAAGAATTCTTATTTTCTTGTTATTAAGATGTAATCTATACTTAAGGCTGCATTTGTTGATCTTCTGCAACAAGTGCTTCAAGTCCTCCTCACTTTCAGCAAGTAAGATAGTGTCACATGCATAAGGAAAATTGCTGATGAGTCTCCCTCTGATCCTGATGCCACATACCTCTTCATAGAGTCCAGCTTCTTGAATAATTAACTCAGCATAAAGATTGGATAGGTATGAAGAGAGAATACACCCCTGATGAACTCCCTTCTAAATTTTAAACCATGAAGTGTTCCCCTGCTCTGTTATCACAATAGCCTCTTTGTCGAAATAGGATTCTTATGAGCACAATTAAGTGCTCTGGGGTTCCTATTCTTCTCCATGTTAGCCATAATTTGTTATGATCCACACAGTCAAACATCTTTGCATATTCAATAAAATAGAATTACACATTCTTCTGGTATTCTTAATTTTCAGCCAGGGTTCCTCTGATATCAGCAATGATATCCCTGGTGCCACAGCCTCTTCTCAATCTTGCTTGAATTTTTGGCAGTTCTTTATCTATGTACTCTTCTAGCTGTTTTTGAATGATCTTCAGTTGTATTGTGCTTGAATTTGATAGTAATGATACTGTTTGATACTTTTTGCATCCTAATGTATCATTTTTCTTGGGAATGGGAACAATTATGGACCTCTTTCAAGGTGTTGGTCAGACATCTGTCCTCCAAATTTCCTGGCTTAGACTGGTGAGCACATTTAGGACTGTATCTGTTAATTGTGTTAATTGAAACAAATCAATTGGTAAACCAGATTCCTGGGTCGTATTTTTTTGCCAACTCACTCAATGCAGTTTCCACTTCTTCCTTCATTACTTCTTACTCAAATGGTAGTTTCTCAATTTTTTCTGTATCAGTCAACTGTTTTTGATACAGTGATTCTGTGTATTGTCTCCATCTTTTGATGCTTTCTGGGTCATTCAAAATATTGTCCATAGCATTGTTATCGCGACTTGAGACTTAAATTTGCTTTTATATTCTTTCGGTTTGAGAAATGCAGAATGAGTTCTTATTTTTTTTCATTCTCCAATTCCAGCACTCTGCACATTTCATTTTAAAGCTTTGTTTTGTCTTCTCGAGCTACCTTTTGAAATTTTCAGGTCAGCTATTTTACTTCAAAATGCTTTCTCTTTATGTGGGCTTCTTGATTCTCTAGTGAAATTTTTAGAGTCTCTTCTGAGATCTATTCTGGGGGTTTTGTTTTCTTTTGTTTTGTATTTCCCCCTCCTCAGTCTTTGTAATGACTTTTGCTTTCCTCATGGGTAATATTCTTGATATCCTACAAACCATTTGGTCTTTGATCATAAGTGTCAATGCCTCAAACCTGTTTTGAAGATGTTCTTGAAATTCAGATGGATTGGATTCACAAATCATATCTTGGTTCTCATGGACTTATTTTAGTTTTTTTAATTGTGATTTTAACAAAAGTTTACACAAAGGTTGGATTTTCATTCATTCATGTTCACACATTTTCCTCCTTACCCAACCTCAGTTTAGTTAAAAAAAAAAATCATTCATTGTCACATAATTTTCTCCCTTCCCCTCCCCAGCTCCTCCCCTGTTCACTCACTTAGCTATGCACCTCTTATTCTGGACTGTTGTCATATAAATAATGTCTAATCATATATTCCTTTTAATCAATTCCTTCATTTATCCATTCCAATGCAGTGTTATTATTTATCACCTCTTTTCTTAGTTGCCCTCCAACCCTCATGTCAGTTTTGGTTTAAAATAGTGGTGTTATATAATATTTGTCCTTTTTTGACTGAGGTCTTTCACTCAGCATAATTATGGATTTATTTTAATTTTAGTTAGACTTGATTTTAACTTTCATATTAGTAATTGATGATCTGACCCACAGTCCACTCATGACCTAGTTTTGAGAGCCAATATTGAGCTTCTCCAACAATTTCTTCAACAGATATAGTCAAACTGATTTTTATGAAGCCCATCAGAAGAGGTTCCCATGTAAAGTCATCATTTGTGTCTTTTTAAAGATACTGCAATTAAGAAATCTTTGAAAATACAAAATTCAGTCATTCTATTTCCAGTCTCATCTCTATCATCAACCTGATATTTTCCAATTACTATTCCTTCTTCACTGCTTCCAACTTTTATTTTCCAGTCACCAATTATCATTCATACAATTTGACTACATGTTGGTTCAATTTTGGACTGTAAGATTTGTTAAAAATGTTTATTTCTTCCTTTTCCTAGATGTAGGAGTGTATATTTGAATAATATTCATATAAAATGGCCATCCTTGTATGTGTATGGAAAATACCCTATCGCTCATAATATAGTATTTCAGGACAGAACTTGAAATTGTTGTTTTCACTACGATCCAACACCATTCTTCTTCTGGTTTTAATTCCCAACATAGTATACCACATAATCATCTGATTAAAGTGACCAAATCTAGTCATCTCATCTCATTAATGCCTACTACAAGGATGTTCCATTTCATTTTTCATGATTTCTAGTTTTTTAACATTCAAGCTATGCACATTCCATGTTCTAGTCATTAAATGATGTTTGTAATTATTTTCTCCTCATTTTAACTGACTTCCAGTATAGGTTCTACCACTATATTAGTATAACTATTCATATTCTCCTACTGTTCAGAGTGTTTCCAGA
This sequence comes from Elephantulus edwardii, assembly GCF_000299155.1. Lineage (NCBI taxonomy): Eukaryota > Metazoa > Chordata > Mammalia > Macroscelidea > Macroscelididae > Elephantulus > Elephantulus edwardii. Next base: position 2,906,864 of record NW_006399783.1, on the reverse strand, counting down.
GCTCTGTTATTTAAGAAGTAAATGACCAATTCTGCTTTCTAGTCTGTTTTAACCTGGGAGCTCTACTAAAACCTGTCCACTATGGGTAACCTTTATGGCATTTGACACATCAGTGGCATAACTTTCAGTACTACAGCAACCCACAAATTATCCCAGTAAAGCAAACTGATAAACAAGTGTTGTAACAATTAGAATAATATATTACCTAACTAGAACAAATTGACAATTTTTTTTTTTTTTTACAAATTGACAATTTAGTTGGTATCTCTAAGAGCAAATCAGTTTTCATATCAGGCCCAAATTTAATCCCAAAAGCCCACCCACTAGGTCTTAATTTTAAACCAATTAGGAACTCAAAGACACATGGTTAAAATTGACCAATTGCTTTGCAGGAGAAAGATGGTCAATCCCCTTCAAAGTAATTTACAAGTCTCTTAAAACTTGCTATAGGGTTAGCTATGAGTAAGTCCCAACTCAATAGCATATAACTACAACAGTTCAACCTATATACAGAGAAAATGACCTGGGAAGCTGAACTATTGAATAAACTTTATGTTACTCACTTGTACTGAACCTTTATAAGACCATTCTGCACTTGATTTTTCACCTGACACGTTTTTGTTATTAGTATTTTAATTTTCATTGGTAAAATGAGCCTTCAAAAACTATATAATCTTGATGATGCACAAGTAAATGAAACAAAATGATAAAAGAAAATGTGAAATAATATAGAACCTGAAATATAGTTTATTTTATACTTGTCTAGACACTTTGTTCTATGCTCAAATTACTGAATTTCCTATGTTGTAGTCTGCACTCTATTCAGCAAATGGGAATAATGTCCTCTTTTAATTTCCTATTTATATCCAGTGACTATAAAACAGGAATCCTAAATCATTTAACAAGTATTTATCAAAAACTGATATTGTAATAGCCTCAATGTACGTTGTTGTGGACATAATGAAGAGTAAAGGAAGGCAATGTTGATATCTTTGTGCTATGAACTACTTAGTGTGAACCAGATATTAATAAAAAGTCACTCAAATGGTTACAGTATATATAAGAGCCTTTAGTGAACTTTAAGATGATAATTGTAATATTATAAAAAATGATATTAAGAAAAAATTTAATATCTATGTTGCTTATCTAGATCTATTTTTTTAGTCACTATTATATCCTAAGGTGGTGGGATCCTGGGTGTAAGGAGAGAGAAACTCTCTCAAGCTACCCAATACTCATAATTAATTGGTACCAGAAAGTCAATTAAATAATGTATAGTGAAAAATATAAAGGCCATGGGGATCACTATACATATTAGTTGTTCAGCACATTATTTTCCCAAGAGAGGGCCTACTTAAATAAAGATCAGATATTTGCTTAGTGAATATGTAAAAGGAGAAAGCTCCCTGAACTGTGAAGTTAGACCTACCTAGGTTAACAATGGAAGAGTCAGCGGAACTGAATGTTCACTTTCTAAGTAACACTGTAAGTCCTTGGTGTCCAAATGTTTAACATTGTGCAAACACACTTTCTGTCACATCCTCTCCATTATACCTTCTCCTCATGCTGTACTTTTAAGCTTTGCATTTTAAGTATCATTGCAATACAGGGCGGCTATTAACTCTGAGTTGTGTACAGCTAATGATGAGAGGCAATTGGGTCTTAGCATTTTCACAAAGTTTTGGTATGAATTCATGACACTCGGCATAACAGTATGATTCAGAAAGAAAAGTTTCACATATTGAAGTAGACTTAAGTTCAAATCTCTGTTTCAATACACATTTGTTGTGTTGCTTCAGGTAAATTATTAATTTCTCTGTATCTCCACAGGAATGATAATAATCCTATTTTATCAGATGCTTCTTATTTCTTAATGAGAAGATGCATAAAAAGTACTTACAACAGTACTTGAGATAAAGTAAGTACTCAAAACATTTATTACTATTGTTGTTGCTCTATTACTATTACTGTTACTACTATTACTGCTGCAAATTCTTGAGCTGTTATTACTACACTATTAGGCCTAGTTTACCTGAAGACCATTCCCAGAAAATTTCAGAGGGTTTTTCTTTTATATCCTATGGGCTCTCCAAGTTGAAGGTAGTTCTATTGGCTCCAGATCATATAAAATAACCTAGGCCTGAGTAGTTGGTTCAATGGTTATTAATTAAACCATCCTCTTCATTATGCACATAGATAGAAAATTGTTCAGCTCACCACATAGCTAATTCAGCATTACACACTGATCAAGAAAGCTGATATCATCAGATCTGCATGCCTCATGGGGAGGTGGAGGGCCAAAGATGCACTTGAGGGAAAGCTGAAATCACCTTCAGTGCACCTCTCAACACATGCATCATTCATCCACTTTCACAGAACCTGTCCCTGTTTCCAGATATCAGCTGTGACAAAAACACAGACCACCTCTCTCCTGTCCTCTTATTCAGGAAAAAAGCTGAATAAAGGCAAACTGAAAACTAAGCCCATTGCTCTTGAGTGCATTCTAACTCTTAGTAACCCTAAAGCAGGTATTCTAGGCTGCTTAAATTTTCTCCCTCAGATCAATTGGTAGGTTTGAACAGTCAATCTTTTGTTTAACAGCTCAGCACAAAACACATTATGAAAGGTAAAGATGCAATGGCATCCATGTTACTAATGTGCTGCAGGTGCATCAGTGGCTGAAATAGAAGAAAAGTTCACATCAAGCAATAACTGTAGTCTATGCTAAAGACTGCATGACAGAAGATAGGA
>NW_006399783.1:2893247-2900952 GCF_000299155.1 Elephantulus edwardii | reverse complement strand
AACGACTCGACGGCACATAACAACAACAACAATAGATAGATATATGTTTATATATATTATCTCAACAAATATATATATATGTCAACGACAAATATATGTATTTGTGTACACACACGCACACAATCTCAAAACTCCATCTGTGAAAATGGAGAGAAGTGTGTTGATTTTATTCAGTATTAATCAGAGGAGAGACTTGTTTGACATGGCAGCAACTCCTTAATGCCCTGCAGAATCTAAAATGTATAACATCCATCTCCTCTGACAAGGGGATTATTTCAATTTCCATGTTGGGGGTGCGAATAAAAGAAACAGCATGTTGTTTTCTACGAACTAGGTTATTTTTTTTTAACTTTTTCCTTGATAAATCTTCTGTATTCCAGCTCTTTCTGTTCCAATTAAAATAGTTGCTTGAGTTCAGTTCGTGGGTATAATAACTAGGATTTCTTTCGGAGCTCTCTTCCTAATTAAAAGCTGCATTTACAGAGAAAGGGTTTTACATACTTATGTATTACCTTATTCAATCCAAGCAAATTGCTTCCCTATGTAAACTTCTGAATAGTTTCATTTCTTCAAACATAGCCATTCTAATGCAGATTTTGCATTAATTTGGTAAAAGAAAATGAGCATATTGTAAGTGGAGTTGCCTTTTCCAAAATGAATTTTTGATTTTTAGAAATTGATATAAACACGTATGTATATGAAAATAAATGAATACATGTGCAAACGTGTGTGTGTGTGATCATCTCCACATACCAAATAAAGTTTGGATTCTTGTTGTTGTTGTTATTGTTATTCAGGAAATGTGTGGAAACAATTTTATTTTAATTTTTTTTCTGAAGAAAAGGGGATTAGAATTGGGAAGGAATAGTTTGGCTTTTTAAGTTTTTTTAAAATAGTGTGTACATCGTCAAATAGGATCTGACTGACAAAGGAGGAGATTGTCCCGCCTTCTCCAGCGGAGCATCTGGTGGATTCAAACTGCTCCCCTCTGGGATTGCAGTGCAGCTTCTTGCCACTAGGCCACAAGAGCACCCCAGGAAGTAGTTTTTTAAAGATGATATTACTCTCGAGGAATATTTACTCTATTTTAAACTTTTTATAAAATACCCTCAATGAGATGAATTGACAGTGATTATAATATCAATGGGCTCACATATATCAGAGATGCGGAGCATGGCGTAGCATAGGGAAAAGTTCAGACCGTTGTTCATCGAATTGCTATGAGTTGTAGTCAGTTTGATAGCACCTAAAACCAACAACTAATACAATGATAATAAAATTATGGATCCTAGCTGAAAGAAAAAATACTAGAAGACTGGCTATTTATGCTTTATTAAGTTATACAAAGGCTTTTATCTGTATGAATTATAAATTACGGCTAACATTGAGAGTAATGGGAATCCCAGAGCAGTTAATTGTGCTCATATGAAACCTATACCTAGAACAAGAGGCTGTTGTGTGAACAGAGCAAGGGAACACTGTTGTTGTGGTTGTGTACCATAGAATTGGAACTGACCCATAGCTGGCCCTCTGGCAGGCTTCAGAGGCAGTTAATTGCATAAAGGGAAATTGTCCATTCTTCTCCCACAAGGGAACACTACATGGTTTAAGATTAAGAAAGGAGGCATCAAGGTTGTATTTTCTTTCTATATCTATTCAATCTGTACACTGAACAAATTATTCGGGAAGCTGGACTCTGTGAAGAATAATGTGACATTCAAGATTGGAGAAAGACTCAGCAATAACCTGCATCATGCGGACGGTGTAACTTTGCTTCCTGAAAGTCAGGAAGACTTGAAGCACATGTTGCAGAAGATCACCAAAGAATTAAAGCCTTTTATATGGATTGTATCTCAATGTCAAGAAAACAAAAATTCTTACCTCTGGACCAACCAGCAACATCATGATAGAAGAAGAAAAGATTGAATCTATAAACAATGTCAACTAACTTGGATCTACAATCAACATCCTTGGTACCAGCAGTCAGGAAAACAGGACACTGTTGCTTTAAGAAAGTCTGAAGTTAGGGATCTCTATAGATTATTGAGGAGCAGTGATGGCATTTTGAGGACTAAGATGCATCTGGTTCAGGCCATGGTGTTTCTGATAACGTGCTATACATCTGAGAGCTGGGCAATAATTAAGGATGAAAGAAGAAGAATAGATGTCTCTGAGTTGTGGTGTTGGAGAAGAGTGCTGAACATTCAATAGATTGCCAAAAGAACAAACAAGCATGTCTTAAAGGATGTGCAGCCAGGTGTTCTTTGGAGGCAAAGATGATAAAACTGCTTATCACATATTTCAGGCAAGTTGTTATGAGAGGCTATTCCATTGAGAGGGGCATTATACTCTTGGAAGAGTAGACGGTTAGTGAAGGAAAGGAAGACCCTCAACCAAGTTGATTGACACAGTGTCTGCTCCATAGGCTTTAGGTTTTCACGAAGTATGAGAATGGCACATGATAGGACAGAGTTCAGATCTGTTGTTGATAGGGTTGTTATGGCTTGTACCTCACACAGGATAATATTGAGGTACAGGGAGCTCTGGTGGCCTAAGTATAAGAAACTGCACTGTAATCCTGAAGGCATGCTGTTCGAATCCAACTTGCTCTGCAAGAGAAGGAAGAGCAATCACCTCCCGTGAGATTAACTGCCTCTGAAAACCCACTGGACAGTCACTTATGGGTTAGTTCTGACTTGATGGTGCATAACAACAACAGCATCAGTGAAGATAAGTTGTGTATAAGGTCAGAAACCTCATAAGAGATATGATTCAAATTCAGGCAGTTCAGTTCCACAGTCTGTTCTTACTCTTCCGCACAGCAGCATCAAAATGATATATGGAGAGAAGCTGTCTCTAGAGGTGAAGAAGCACTGGTGGCTCAGTAGTATAGGACTTGTGCTCTCAATCCACAAGAATACAGCTTATATTCACCAGTTGCTCCATAGAATTTGAAAGATGAACAATTTCCTCCCCTATGATTTTACAGTCTCTTAAAACCTGTGGGGTCAACTATGAATTAGTTGGTTCCAACTTGATGGTATACAACAACAGCAATAATCTTGAGGGCTTGGCAAATCAAGGCTTTCAAAACCAAGTTTGAATCTCTTTGGCTATTCTGCGTAGATTCAATTCCTTGATTTTGCTATTTTAGAGATATTTTTCCAATTGTTTAAAATGAGCAATCATAGCACACAGATTCAGAAAAGAATTATAATTTAGGTTTACTTCTGTAAATCCTTTTCCCTTTATTATACAGATTATCTCTAAAAAGTTAGTTAATGTCACATTATAATTAGCTCTCTTTTTACCTTTTTATGTGTGTCAAATGAGCTGTGGAAGGATACGAAGAATGTATTGATAGTTATCCATTTTACATAATATTTCAGGAGTTTCCTGTTATGCTGAGTGAAATATCTCAGTCACAAAAGGACAAATATTGTACAAGGCCACTGTTGTAAAATGGGACTGACATCAGGGTTGAGGGAAAGCAGAGAATGTGGGGAGGAATGATGTATACTGCATTGAAACAGATGAGGGAGAGAACTGTTTAAAAGGGATATATGATTGGCTATTATTGTCATGACAGGAATCCAGAAAGAAGGCTGCACAGTGTAGTGGACGTGGGGGAGGGATTGCCTAACGATGAAAGAGTTTTTCTTTTACTTTACAAGGAGAAGAATTAATTGGGGGGGAGGGGTGAGCAGGAAGAAAAGTGCAACAGTGAATGACTGGAAATCCTAAGTCTCTGTAAACTTTCATTAAAATAAAAATAAAAAAGAAAAAATAATGTATCCATGAAGAATGCAAGAGCTCATTACAAAGACAAAGGAGGAAGAAAAGACTGAGATGGAGATAAGAACAGACTCTGAATATTCCACTAGAACACAGAGAAGTCAAAGAAGAGGGAAGAAGTCACGAAGTTAAAAAACTGAACATAAGTTTTCAAAGAGCAAGAAGACAAAGTAAAGTATTATAATGAAATGTTCAAAGAGTTGGAGTTAGAAAAAGAAAAGGAATAAACTAGCTTGATATTTCTTAAGCTGAAGAGCCTGAAGAACAAATTTAAGCCTTGAGTTGCAATTCTTAAGGATGCTATGGGCAGAATATTGAATGATCCAGGAAACATCAAAAGAAGATGAAAAGAATAGTCACTGTACTAAAAAGAATTGGCTGACAAAAAAAGAATTTCATGGGAATAAACCTCTTGTGTTCAAGAGGCAATCATGATGAAGGAGAAAGTTCAAATTGCTCTGAGGGAACTGCTAAAACTCAAGGCCTCAGAAATTGATGGAATACCAACTGACATATTTCAACAAACAAATGTTGGCCTAGAAGTACTCACAAGGTTTTGCGAAGAAATCTAAAAACAATCACTTAGCCAGCTGACTGGAAGAGATCCAAATTTATTTCTAGAGAAAAAAAAGATTCTACAGAGTACAGAAATTATTGAACAATATCACTTGTATGACATGCAAGCAAAATGATGCAAAAGATCTTCCAAACATGACTGGAACAATAGACAGATAGAGACCTACCAGAAAGAAATACAAGTTTGGTTTAAAATATACCTTTGTACCAGTGACATTATTACCAATAACAGCTGTATATTGGCCAGAAGCAGAGTATGACAGGAATGCCTCTTTGTGTTTAAATAACTATACAAAGATACTTGACCGTGTGCATCACAACAAATTGTGACTAACCTTGAGAAAAACAAGAACCCCAGAACACCTAATCATGTTCACACAATAGCTATACTTTGACCAGGAGACAGTCACCAGAACAGAGCAAAGAAACACTGCATGGTTCAAAATCAAGAAAGGAGCCTGTCAGAGATGTGTCCTGTATCCCTGTATTTTTAATCTACATATGGAACAAATCATTCAGGAGGTTGGACATTATGAGGAGGAATGTGGCATCCGGATTGGAGGAAGTTTCATCAACAACCTTTGCTTTGCAGATGACACAGCCTTGCTTATTTAAACTAAAAAGGGACTGAGGCTTTTGCTGCAGAGGGTCAAGGAATATAGTCTGCAATATGGACCAAGAAAACAAATATTCTCACCACTGGCACAATTGTTATCATCAAGATAGGTGGAGAAGAGATTGACATTGTTAACAATCTCAGCTAGCGGTTCCACAATCAACACTCTTGGCACCAACAGTCAAGGAATCAAAAAACAAATTGCGTTAGGAACCTCTTTTGTCAGAGACCTCTCCAGAGTGCTAAGGCATAACAATGTTAGTCTAGAGACTAAAGTGTGGCTGATCCAGGCCATGGATCTATCTCTGTTAACTATCAGAGGTCTGGACAATGATCAAAGAGGACAGATGAAGAATTAATGCCTTTGAATTGTGGTTCTGAATAAAATATTGAACATACCACAGACTGTTATGAAGACTAACAGGTTTGTCCTGAAGAGAATGAAGACACACTGCCCTTCGGAGGCTTATTGTGAGGTCCCATCTCACATATTTTGGGCATGTTTCCAGGAGGGACCAGTCCTTGAAGGAGGACATCATGCTGGAGGCATAGAGGGTCAGAGCAGGAGAAGAATACCCTGGTTAAGACAGATTTTACACACTAACTTGAGTAATGAGGGCAGGTCGGTCAGAGACCGTGAGATTGGCCAAAGATAGAGCAGGGTTCAGAGCTATTGTGAACAGGGTCGCTCTGAGTTGTGGTCGACTTGATGGCACATGAGAACAACATGTGGTCCTAGACTAGATGAACACTCTTGGTAGGAATGGTTTTTGTTGTTATTTATCGTCACGTTAAAAATGACTCATAGCTGACCCTCCAGTGGGTTATCGGAGGTAGTTAATCACACAAGAGGGAACTGCCCATCTTTCTCCAGTGTAGCAGTTAGTGTATTTAAACCACATGACTAGGTTTGCAGCATAACTATTTATAACTGAATAAATGATGTATTTTAAATCTAATGGGTAAGGAAGCATGATGCCAAAGCAAATGTATGTTGTTCAGATCTGCTTGGTGTTCTGCAGAAGAAAGATGGGCAACCAATTCCCATGTGAAGTAATGCCTCTCATAATACTCTGGAGGGTCAGTGAAGAGTCAGTTCCTACTCAGTGGTACATAACAACAACAGGAACAGGCTTCTACTTTATTTCTTCTTATCATGTGACACTCTATCTACTCATATTTCTGGTTAGAGTCAACGTCCCTGAGGTCATCATAGCTGGAATTGGTTAAAAATAAAAATATAGTCTTAAGTAAATATGATCATTTTGGGTCTTAAGGGGTAAGAAGATGCATTGCTAAGTTAAAAACATGTGGGATCATAGGGTCACATAATCTGATGTTTGAGGGGCATGAAGGAAATGGGAAAGGTCTGATGTGAAAAAGAATGTACTCAAACTCTGTTAATAAACCACTATTTTTTAAAAAAATGCACAAATGATTTTGTAGATTACTACCTAACTTGGGAGGGACTGGAGAGCATTAGTCTGAGTGAAATAACTCAGTTCCAAAAGGACAAATACTGCATAAAACTATTATTGTAGAATGAGTATAAGGATGCAATGGGGAAAAGGGTGGAAAAAGAGGGATGAGGATGGCGGAGGGGGCGGGTGTTAATCATAGGGTTGCACAATTCAGTGAGTGAGTGGGATGAAGGAATGGGATGGATCTTTTGTGAAAACCAATGTATTCAAACTTTTTGAATAAATCAATATAAGATTTAAAAACTTCAATACTATTAAAACAACAACAACAACAACAAATCAACACAAAGTAGATACTCAAACTGGAAAAAAATATTAGCTGAGTTGATTCTGACTTGAAGGTACATAGAAACACATATATATGGTTCTTCAGTGTTGCCCACTTGAGCATGACTCATAGCTACCCTATGAGCAACAGATCTGAAAACTGTCCTATCCTGTGCCATCCTTATAAACTCTGAAATACTTGAGGCCATTGCTGTATACATGTGAGTGTGGGTGTGTGTAGACTGAGCCAATTCTATTTTCTCCAGTACAGCTATCTCCATTACCCCAGTCACTGAGTCAATTCATCTCATGCAGCATCGTCTTCTCTTGTGCTGTCCCTTCACCCTTCCTAGCATGACATTCTTCTACAAGGAGTGCTCCCTCATGGAAACGTGCTCAAAGTGTGTGAGATGGAGTTTCAAAATCCTAGTCTCTAAGAAGCATCCTGATTTCACCCTCTGCAGATCAAACCTGCTTGTTTTCTCGGCATTTCATAATATGTTCAATAATTTTCTCCAGCATCACAACTCAAAGGCTCTGTCATCTTTATGTACAGTCTGGTTTTCTTATATAAAGCAAGCAACTGCAAAGATTAAATCTTGGATTAGGTGCACCTTAGTCTCTAGATTGACATCATTGCTCTTCACTGCAGTTGAGAGGTCATTGAAAGCAAATTTCCCAAGTGCAATTAACCTTTTTATTTCCTGACTACTGTTACCAAGAGTGTTGATTGTGGAGCATGCTGCCAACAGGCCCAGTGGTAAGAATCTTTGTTTTCTTTATGTTGAGCTTAAATCAATACTCACATGTATATACACACATATATAGGTATAAACACACATCTATGTTGTTGGTTTTTATGTGCCTTCGAATCGCTTGTGACTCATAGCGACCCTATGTACAACAGCCCTAAACTCTGCTCTGTATTGTGCCAATCACACTGTCTCTGACACTCCCATCCCAATTATCC
>NW_006399783.1:2876506-2892122 GCF_000299155.1 Elephantulus edwardii | reverse complement strand
TAATCTTCAGTAAAATCTTGCTTTCATGTCAAATCAGTGAGATTGTTTTGTAGTTTCCACATTCTGTTTGGTCACCCATTATATATTCAACTATTGCTCCCTACATACATACGTGTACATGGACCTAGACACACATTTATACATGCACATAATTATACATGCATTTATACACACATATAGACCTATGTATGCACTCACATATATACACACATACACTCATAATATGAACAACCATTAATGCATGTATACATATATATATACACACACAGAGACATACATATATGTATATGTACTTGAATACACACATATAGACATATACATTCATAAACATATAGACAGCCACAATTATTTTTAGGTAAGGCTGCAGCTGGGAGTTTTAGGTACCAGTCAAGTAAGTTATTCAGAGCCTAAGTCCAACTGCCGTTTGATGCTGAGGGTGTGAATAGTTGTCCCACAACTGTTCCTGCAGCTCTGATCCTTGACATTGCTTCCCTGTCATCCTATCACACATCATCTAGAGATAATGTAAATGATAGGGCATTTTTGAGACTGTATTTCCCTCTTTGATCTCCAAAAGTGCCTTCTGAGATCTGAATAAGATCAAAGAGAAATCTAGAAACCAGTATCGGTGACAATTCCTGATATAAATCATCAATCTAGTAAGAAGATTGTGCAAATTCAGTCAACACGCTCTGAAAATTCTTGATAAAAAATGCCATAGGTGAAGTTGTGTTGATGAATTAAATAAAAGATATGTTAAGAGAAACAGCCCCAAACAATGTCATTGAATCGGAAAGCTGCAGAAACTATAGGTATTTCAAAAGTAGTATTCTATTAGAAATAGAAGCACTTAGGCATGGCTGTCAAAGCAAAAATAACATAATTGAGAAGGATTGTTAAATAACTTTCAGAAATGTGAAGACATGCAATGCTGAAGTTTTCAATGACTCACTCTCCTGGCAGGAAAAACCTCAAGGTGAGAATATTTCTAAAGGACCATGGAAACGAGATTAGAAACTTCAAAGACTTCTTTTTCAGTGTCCATCCTTGTCTCTGTGCCCACAGCCAGCCAGCTAAGACCTTGTCCCATATAACCAGAGTATGGGACATGATTGCATTATTAGGTTAATCATCCATAATATTTCACTTGCATTCAACATTCTTTCAGCACATGAAAATAAACAAATGTCATTTTTGCACAGGTTTCCTTCAACTTAAAAAAAATTACCAAAAAAAGAGAAAAATATTTTACTTTAGAAAAAGAAACACTAATAAAATAAAAAGAAAAGGAAACACTTTATTTTACATTAACATTTTATGATACATATAACCAATGAATTTCATTTCTCTCCTATCAACTGATAATTAACATTTCAAGCAATCTCATTGAGGCTCTGCATGCGGAACATTAGTTAAGATTCAATATTATCATTACTCTTATTTATGAAAAATTATTTATTTAGACATTTAACGTTGTTAGTTCATTTGAATGTTGTATTGTGTTTTAGGATTACAAGTGATAAGAATGATAAGCTCTCCTAAATTTGGTACTACTTTGAGAATGATAAAAGTTTTTCTTTTATACCAAGAATAGAGAATCTGTAACAGGAAAGAACAAAAAGGAAATGAAAATGTAGTTTTATAATTCTGAACATCTATCATCATAAGTTAATATTTAAAGGATAAATGTGATCAAGATTTGGAGAATTTGTTTTCATTTTGGACTCACTTTCAGAGAAGCATCAAAGATACCCTTACACCTTCCTGGATTGTCAGCTACTTCTAACTGTCATTCTCAATTTTAGTTTAAATCTTCCTTTCTTTACTACCCAACCAAGGCATCAGTTGTAAAGTATTATTTAATGTGTGTTCTCCTCCATTTATCTGTCCTATACAATTTCTTCTACATGCACAAATAGAAAATATTTAAAGGGCTTGGTGGCATAGTGCTTATAGTGTTGGGCTTCTAGTTCGAAGTTCAGTAGTTCAAATCTACCAGCCCCTTCACAGGAGAAAGATTGTCAGCCTTCACCTGTAAAGATTTGTTTGTCATAGCAACTCTTGACCTGTACTATCCTCACAATCTCCATCAGGCACTGTCAGACCCTTGTTGCAGTCATTGTGTCAATCCAATTCCTTGAGGGTTTTCTTTTATTTAAATGATTTTTCTCCTTTCCAAACTTAATGTTTGTTTCCAAATACTCATGTCTCCTGACAATATAATCAAGGAAGTTTCACCAATCTTGCCTCTGTGAAACACCCTGATTACTTTCTCCAAGACTGAGTTGTTTGTTCTCCTCATAGTTCATGGTACATTCAGTAATGCTCACCAATATAAATAATTAAAGGCTAGTTCTTCTTCAGTGTTCCTTATTCATTGCCCATCTTTCACATGCATCTGAAGTTCTAGCTGTCAGTTCGCAGGTAACTTAACAGCGACACCCTGACGGGGGCAAGCATGACTGAGATACACCACTCCTGGAGAGGATCAGAGAGTCAATCCGGCTCTATTTTATTAGCATCTGCAGTGCACTTATGTATGAACATATAAACAGGAAGACCAGATAGGGTGGGCTTACGGACTTTGGACATACGGATCAGTTAGGGGGAGAACTTCAACCTCACGCGGACCACTCCCAGCTCAACAGATGTGGCAGCTGTCTTCCCAGGTAGCGAGCTTTCTCAAGTCAGTACAGCCAAACACAGGGGAGCTTTCTCTGCCCCGTATTATAGGCTGTTGGGAGGCTTGCACTTCTCCAGAGCTTAGGTCATCTGTCCTGGCCAGAGGCACTGGTTTCCTCCCCAACATTGCAGAACATGAAGTGACATGAAGTGATTCAGAGAGCCACAGTATGCGTAAGCACTCCTTAGTCTTTAAACGGATCTCCTTGTTCTTCAGCACTTAAAAAAGATCCGTGACAACAGATTGACCTAATAAACATGTCTCTTGATTTCTTGATTGCTGTTTCCATGGGGCATTGGATGTGGATCCAAGTAAAATGAAATCATTAACCACTTCAATCTTTCACCATCTACTCTTATTTTGCCTGTTCATCCAGTGGTACTTCTTGCTTTCTTGAGGATGACGTATAATCCATATTGAATGTTTTAGTTTTTTATATTCTTTAATGTTTAACACCCACACTTTTTTATGAGCAAGGTTGTGTTATCTGCATAGCAAAGGCTGTTGATGAGTATTCCTCCAATCCTGACGTCACATACTTCTTCAAAGAGTTCAGCTTTGTTAATTACTTGGTCAGCCTACAGATTGAACAGGTATTTAAAGATACAGTGCTGACACACTTCTTTCCAGATTGTAATCTTTGCAATAATTGTACCTTCAGAACTCTGTTACCTAATAGCTATATATTGGAATATATAGAGAAACAATGGACTATTTGTTTTGAGATATATTGACAACAAGAAATCTGAACTCTACAAATAATAGTAGAACATGAGCCAGTCACGCTTCTACTTATTTCTGAATAAAATGGTCAGTAATACAGTCATGTTTTGTATCTAAAAATAAAAGGACAATGGCTTCATCAATTAGTACACTAAGCCACAAAGTGCAGTCGTGAATTCAATTTTAAGTAAATTATGAACCTTCAAAGAGCAATGCAATTATAGACCATTTTAAATACAAAATTTGAAATTGGCTGAAAGAAGAGGGCAGTAGACAATGCATATTCAATATTATTTAATAGCTACTAAGTTTGGTCATCACTTCAGCTAACTAGTACCAGATTTCCCCATTTAAATAGGAAACACTAAGATATAATCCTTTATCATTAATATTATAATTATTTTTTGATATCTCCAAATTAATTATGTTTGATAAGACACTTACAAGTCAAGGACACAGCTGCCATTTGCATTTTTAAAACAAGTTTTTTCAGCACATGAAAGCCTGGAAAGAAAAGGGTCTTACTATGGGTCCCTGATAGATGCCTTATGGTGAGATGTCTAGCGTGTATTTTTAACTGGATTATATTTACTAATTATACCTATTTTTATCAATACAGATTTATTCTTTAAAAAGGGAAGTGAGATCTTTCAATAAAATTTATGTTCATTTAATATACATGTTTTTAAACTGTTTTTATTTCCCCTTTAAAATTCAGTTTCCTGCATAACAAAGATTGTTCTAAAGAAGCTGTTTTCAGCACATTCTAAAGAGATACATAATTAATGAAATATGTACACACAATTTTAAAAGTTATTCAGATACATTTTTCTCTGATGAGAGCCAAAGAGAATATATCAGATTAGTTTATAAATCAGTTATAGTGTTATTTGTTGTTATGCACTGTTGTATCGGAATCAAACCGTAGCTGACCACTCAGTGAGTTTTTAGAGGCAGTAAGTCATACAGGTGAAGGTTGCCCATTCTTCTACGGAGCAGCTGGTGGATTCAAGCTAAGTGCCTTTGGGACTGCAACACAGCCTCTTATCACTAGGACTCCAGAGCTCCCCCTTACAATGTTAGGGGATTTTTTTTTCTTCTTTTAATTAAAATAATGCAAATAATCTACTTATTACCTTATTCTGCAATGTCTTCCAAGTCAATAGTATGGATTCACTTGGAAATAAGTAAGTACAATTGAGAGTATCAAATGATGTCTGATCTGATTAATAAAATAGCATATTTTACAAGTGTTGGTCTTGGTTCATAGGAAACAAAAACAAAGCTAGAAAAACCAAAATAAACTGAATATGAGGATATAACAATTGATAGGTAGAATAATATTCTATTCAAGAAGTTGAAAAACAGCTAAGTAGTTTGAAATTAAATGAATAACTCATAAAAAAGGATAAAATTAAAATCTGTAAGACTGATGAAAACCTTTTGAATGGGTGAATGCTGGAGAATATTTGAGTTCTAAAATTTAAGTGAAGAGAGTTAGACATGCTTGAAACTAAAAGTTTTCTTTTTGTAAGAAAGATAAAAATATAAAGGAGAAACTGAGTAAATATGTCTGGATTCTGCATTGGCAGTTACGCTTGAAAGAAGGTATATTGTGAAACATGGTATAAATAGGTTAATTATTTGCACAACAAGTTAAAGGATTCTTACCTGTGTGCTATGTACAAAAACACAGAAATTGCTAGTTAAGGATTTTCAGCAGTTTGACCTAAGATTATGTAAAGTGTAATATATGAATACTTGAATGCTAACATACTCAAAAAGATGTCAAATATTTATTAAAGATATGTAGAGATAATTAAAAAATTGGAAAATGACCAGAAGTAACAAAAAACACAATGAAGTTTTGTGGCCTAGTTTTTAAGAACTTGTACTGTAATGTAAATTGACCTAACGGTAGGACATTTACATCTATTAGTTGCTGCTTGGGAGAAAGATGGAAAATTTGCTCCCATCTGATTTACAGCTTCTGAAAACCCACTGGAGGGTCAGCAAGGAGTCAATTCTGACTTGACGGCAAAAGTTGTTGGGTTAAATGTTATTTCCAATAACTATGCAAAGAAAATTAGACAGCATTTTTCAAATATTGAGAGAAAACGAAGCAGTGCTGATAATACTTTGGATTTCTATATTTATAAGAAGTATTAACACAATTTCCCTAAGCTATAATTTACTTCTGTACACTTTGATAGTAATAAACAAGTTGGATTACTAAAAATATCATAAAGAAATCCTGTAAGTTATAAACCACAACTAAGAGGGCAAATGCTCATAACTTATGAATCCTAAAGTAATATGAACGTAAAATAATTAGCTTCTTGGATTGATTGTTGAGCTAAAATCATTCAGTTAGAGAAGATAATAGTCTATCATACTCTGTAAGCGCAATCATATATTTAAACATACCAGATTTTTAAACTCATCAAAGTTTGTTTTTGTTGTGCTATGTGCTGTCAAGTGAAAACCTCTCAAAGCTGATGCTTCAGGGCATTTTAAAAGCCAGTCAGTTGCACGGGATGAGACTGTCCATTTCTCTCCTGCAGAACAATTGCAAGTGAATTCGAACCAGGTGTCTTTGAAAAGGTAGAGCAATAATGAAACCATTTTATGCTTAAGGAAACTGAATCTCAGTAAGTTTAATTTAGTCACTTAGTTGACTAAACGTTAGTGAAGGAATATTCTCTAAATATTAGGGTCTATAAAGAGTGGGTTAATATTTAGAGAACATTTCTTAAATTGGTTTAACCAATGGTTGAGGATTTGTAACTGACTATCTGCTAATACAACAATACAATGTGATACAGATGCTAGTGAAATTAGGAAATAAATATCTACATCATAAAAGAAAATATTTATGTGTGAAGTGGGAAACTTAGGACTCCTTGAAAAATTAATGCTGTGGGGAATGAAGTATAGCTATAATAAAAAACAAAGAAATTAAAGGAGTGGAAAGGGCATTATGGGAAAAGAATAAATCACAAGTAAAGGCCCCGTGGTAAGAATGTGTATAATAATATTTATCTACTTGAAAAACTCCTGTTCATCTGTCAAGACTCATGTCAAATGTTACCTTTTTTGAGATTCCTCAAACTGTAGACAAAGATAGATTTAATCCCTCATAGTCTCTCTCAGAGCATTAGAATTACCTCTATCAATTTCTATTGTAATTAATATTCAACAATATAGAATGACACAGACTGCAACAATGGGGCTAAATATATCAGAGAAAGTTAGCATGCCACAGGATAGTGTTAGGTTCAGATGTGTTGTTCAAACAGTCACTATGAGTTGTACGAAAATTGACAACCTCTATATATAGTTTTCTTCAACTCTTCTTAGCTCACTTTGATGTGAAATCCTTCCAAGCTATATTTCTCAGTTGTTCATTCAGTACTGATTATTACAATGCATAGATAAGAGTGAGCCTAAAGAAATGCTTAGACTATAGGTCTACAACAATAAACTGATAAAATAACCTGCCTTGATTTGTAATTCCAAGTTATTAAATATCAGATGATAATATTTCCCACCAAATTTTAAGGAATATTTAATTAGAATTTATTATAAGCTCATGAATGCCCTGAGGAAATAATCAAATCAAATAGGGACAATCATTACTATGTAATTCCTGAAGGACACAAAAGAAATTTGTCTTAAAATTTTGAGATATGTAGAATTATATGTTTGGATCATGCTAATGTAAAACTTGTACTTGGACAAGGAGGCAGTCATCAGAACAGAGCAAGAAAACAATGCATGATTCAAAATTCAGAACAGTGTACATCAGGGATGTGTCCTGTCTCCATACATTTTCCATCTATTTTCAGAACAGATTATCTGGGAGGCTGGTCTGTATGAGGAAAATGTGGCATCAGGATTGGAGGAAGACCCATCAATAATCTGTGCTATACAGATGACACAACCTTGCTTGCTGAAACTGAGGAGGGCCTGAAATGCTTGCTGCAGAAGGTCAAAGACTGAAGCCTTCAATATGGATTGAAGCTTAATATCAAGAAAACAAAGATTCTCACCACTTGGCCAATTGGCAGCATCATGATGGAAGGGAAAGAGAATGAGACTGTTAACAGCTTTAGTTTCCTTGGCTCCACAGTCAACACTCTTAGCCCCAGCAACCAGGAAATCAAAAGATGTAGTGTGATGGAAAGCATGCTGTTAGAGACCTCTCCAAAGTATTGAAGAGCAGTGATGTCACTCTGGAGACTAAGGTGCACCTGGTACAGGTCTTTGCAATAAACTGCTATGCATCAGAGAGCTAGACAATGACTAGGGAGGATAGAAGGGCATTGAATATATCATCGACTGCTAAGAATATGAACAGGTTCCATTTAGAGAGGTTTAAGCCAGTCTGTTCCTTGGAGGCAAGGATTATGAAGCTTTGTCTGACATACTGTAGACATGTTGCAAGGAGGGACCAGTGCTTGGAGAGGGACATCATGCTTGGGGGTGTGGAGGGACAGTGCAGGAGAGGAAGACCTTCTATGAGGTGGATTGATTCAGTTTCTAGGGTAACTGGGGTAGGTGTGATTGGCATAGGATAGAGCAGGGTTTAGAATTGTTGTACATAGGGTCTCTATGAGTTGCAGACGACTCAACAGCACATAACAACCATCACATACATAGACATGAGGAAATCTGAAGTTAGTGACCTTTCCAGTTTGAGGACGAAGGTGCATCTGATTTAAGCCATGGTCTTTCCAATTACTAGCTGTGCATCTGCGACCTGGACAATGAATAAGGATGACAGAAAAAGAATTGATGCCTTTGAGCTGTGGTGTTGGAGATGAGCACTGAATAGTGCATGGATGGCCAAGAAAATGAATAGGTAGGTCTTAGAGAGGGAGCAGCTGGAGTGCTCTTTGGAGGCAGGAATGATGAGGCTTGCCCCCTATACTTTGGATATAATCCTGGGAGGTGCTGTTTCTTGGAGAGGAACATGTTGTTGGGAAGGGTAGAGGGCCGGTGAAGGAGAAGACCTTCAACTAGGTGAGTTGACAAGGTGACTGCTGCAATGGGTTCTTGTGGATCATCCAAATTGAGGATGGCGCAGGACAGGATTGGGTTATAGCTTTTGTTCATAGGGTTGCTATGAGTCGTACTTGACTCATGGCACCTAACAACAACAACTACTTTTATATGTATACATACACAAAATTATGTATAACTATAGATAACTATATAGTTACATAACTATATGGTTATATAGTTGCCTCCAAGGCTGCTCCTTGGAGGCAAGCATTCTGAAGCTTCATCTGACGTATTTTGGACATGTTTCAAGGAGGAACCAGTCCTTGGAGATGGACATCATGTTTGGGAGGGTGAAGTGACAGTGCACAAAAGGAAGATCCTCGATGAGATGGATTGATTCAGTGACTTGGGTAATGGGGTAGGTCTTTCAGAGACAGTAAGACTGGAACAGGATAGAGCAGGGTTTAGGCCTATTGTATATAGGGTCGCTATGAGTTGTAGGCAACTCAATGGCACATAACAACAACAACAACAACATATATAACTCTATATATATATGTGTATGTGTGTGTGTATAGTTTTTGTTGTAACATAGAGTCAGAACCAACACACAGCTGACCCTCCAGTGAGTTTTCAGAGGCAGTTAATAGCACAAGAGGAGATTGCCCATCCTTCCACAGTACAGTTGGTGTCCTTGAACTATATGCCTTCGGGATTGCAGTGCAGCTTCTTGCCAGTAGGCCATCAGAACTATTCTAAGAACCAAGAAAAAGGCTACTGCCCTTTCTTCCTTAATATTGAGAGTGATTTATAAATGTTATTATAGCCAGACTGAAAAATGTGTTGATTTCCTCATTAATAATTTACAGGGATAGTTTGATGCATCTCTCTTCCTATTCTAGACAATATTGTGTATCTCTTTTTTTTTTCATTGCAGGAAAATTTATATCCCATTTTGTAGAGGAAAACATACCAAAAGACTGGAACATAGTTATCGTCTGCTTGTCTACTGAGTTTTGGGTATTGATTATGGAATACATGGGGTATTTCTAACTATTGCTATCCCTTTATTTCTGTTCAATATTCTACCACTTAGATCTATCACCAAAAATAAGTATGCTATGAAGTAGGAAAGGCTATTAAAAAAATTCTAGAAATCTGATTAGTGAGGACAACTTGAGTTACTGAACTGAATTTAAGTTCTAAATGAGATTTAATGGTCTTTCAATAGAGCGAGCTAAGATATATTTTCTTGGGAGTGACATTCAATTAGGCTATACGAAAAATATGACTTGGATGTTGGCAAGGAAAAGAACTAAGAAAATAGGGGATTAATAATGAACACTACATTGGAACAGATGAAGGAAAGAATTGTTTAGAAGGGATACCTGGTTAGACATTATTTGTATGACAACAATCCAGATGAGAGGAGCATAGCAAAGTAAACTGGGGGGGGGGGTCATGGAGGAGGAGGAAGGAAATTATGCAGCAATGTTTTTTAAGTGGACTGGGGGTTGGGGAGGAAAATGTACAACAATGAATAAATGAAAATCCAACTTTTCTGTAAACTTCCTTTAAAATCACAATTAAAAGGGGGGGAAAAAGAAAAGAATGTGTGCAAGAACACATCATTATAAGGTGGTTGTTATTATGTGCCATCAAGTCCCTTGGGACTCATGGTGACCCTATGCAGGACAGCTCTGAAACCTGGTCTATCCTGTGTCAACCTTATAGTCTCTGACATACCAACCCCATTACATCCACGTAATTAAGGGCCTTCCTCTCTTGCTTTGTCCCTCCACCCTTGCACGAATGATATCCTTTTCTAAGAACTGGTCTCTCTTTGCAACATGCCCCAAATATGTCAAATGGAGCTTCAGAATCATTGTCTCTAAGAAGCAGCCTGCCTTCACCCTCTCCAGAATGAAGCTGTTTGTTCTCCTAGCAGTCCATTGTATTCAATACTCCATTGTATTCAATACTCCTCTCTAGCACCATAGCTCAAAGGCATCAACTCTCCTTCTATCATCCCTAGTTATTTCTTTCTGATGCATAGCAAATAATTGTGAAGACCATGTGTGTAATTGTGTGTATGCAGTTTCTGTTAGTGTTAGTTGTATTCCAGTTGACTAAGAGTCAAAGTAACACCATTCAAAAGAGAGTGAAACACTTTCTGGTCCTACATAAACCTGACAATAATATGCATATCTCAGCCTGTTGTTACAGCCACTGTGTCAATTCTTCTCATTGAGGGTTTCTTCACTTAAAATGACCCTCTGCTTCACCAAGCATAATGTCCTTCTCTAGAGATTTATTTTAATTGTCCTGCCCTGAAAATGTCCAAATTAAGGCAAACTCTTACACATTCTTTCTTATAAAAGGCAGTCTGCCTGTGCCATCTCCAAGATAGATTTGTTTGTTCCTCTAGTATTGAATATTTGTTCTAAGAAACATCAAATATTTTTATAAAACTACATTTTAGAAGTATTAATTTTGCTTCTCTCTTTTTTCTTTTCTATCTTTAACATAGATAATAAGTTACTGAAAATAGCATAGTTCAGTTTGTTTTTGTTGTGTTCCACTGAGTCAGAACCTATCCATAGCTGACCATCTGGCCAGTTTTCAGAGGCAGATAATTGCATGTGAGAAGATAACCCATCCTTCTTCCCTACGGCAGCTGGCGGACTCAAACTGTCTGCCTTCGGAATTGCAGCGCAGCTTCTTGTCACTAGTCCACCAGGGCTCCTATCGCTCAGGTTGGAGGCATCCAAGTCATCAAAGTGGCATCTTTGCTTTTAGAGATTTTTTCAGAGGTCTCTTGTAATAGAAAGAGACCTTGCAGCATAGTGGATAGTCAAGTTGAAGCCTAATGTAACAGTCAATAATTTAAAGCTACTATCTATGCAGAGTGGTTGGTGCATTTGAACCTCTGATTTTCTTGTTATCAGTCTGACACTATGTTCCAGGGTCCCTTAATAAATGTAAAGTACTTAGTATATTGATTACATATAACAAATTGTTGTAAAAGTGTTCTACAATATTATATTAATAATTTAAATAATTCCATATATATTATTTATCATCACTATTAAACATTGCAACAAATATCCTCATACTAATTTTTTCCTCTGAATTATCTTTTTACCTTTTTTTAGGGTTCATTTCTGAAAGTAAAATTACTGAATGTATCCAAAAGTTTTCACATTTAAAGTATAGAGACAAGGCTAGACTGTGTTCCTGAAAAATTGTCTCAATTAATATGGCTATCCCTAAGGATATTTCTCCAAATCCTTCACAGCAATAAATGGTTAGATGACTCAAATTGGATCTGTTTTTATTCTTACTTTTCATTCAAAACACATTTTCTTTTGGCCTGCTATCCTGTAATGTCACAAAAATTTAAAACTGTAATTAAAAAAAGAACTAAAACCATGTTTGGTGACTACAAAAAATGAAAATTTAGAATTGTGAATCCTACTGCTGTTGACTAAGAGGGGTTTTAGGGAAGAGTTAAAACATACTTCAGGGGTGAATAGTCTTAGATACCAAGTAGAAAATTCAGTAAACAAGTCAAGTGTGTTTAATTTCCCGCAAAACATCCTTGAACCATCTGTGAGAAAGACAATGTTCTCTTCAAAGGAAAAAAACCCCAAACCAATTATTGAAAAAAGGGGGGGTTAGGGGACCAAATGTTATGTATTAGTGTTTCTTACTCATCATTAGCTTTTTGTTATGAGTTAGTAAGACATATAAAATATAACTAATTAATGTTCAAAACACTAATGTTTATTACAATAAATATAATAGTCCTAAAATGAAATCATAATCTCAGTTGTAACTATGCCATAACTTAGTGTGCGCAAAAATGCTAAAAGGCCATTTCATTATTTTCCATGAATGGATGGAAAGATGGATGATAAGGGGGACAAAGTGAAAAAGATAAGTAAAGGAATACAAATTGACAGTCTCATAAAAGTCCTATATGCGTAGTTGATGTGTAATGTTATTATTACTTGGGTCATGGAATTAAAAATATGGCATACCAGAAAGAAAAAGTCTAAGTAGGATGGTTTCTAATATATTTGAGTCAAGAATTAGCACTTTTTAAATGTTCCTATAGATGATTGCTCTTTCAATTTCTTTGAATTTTATATTTTTACCCATTTGTATGTATTTTACAAGGAAAATGATTGGCAATTTTCCTCTGTGTGATTAACAACCTCTGAAAACTTGCAGGAAGGTCAACTTTGTATTGGTTTCAACTCCATGGAAAACAACAACATGCACACACACACATACACATTTACATGTATACACACACACATATACATAGATATTCTATAGAGGCAATTTCTATATATAGATATATATTTATCGAGGCAATTTATATATTCTATAGATGAAATTTACATACATACATATATACTTATATTTACATATATTTATATTTATACCTATATATCTATTTCTATTTCTGTTATTTCTATTTCTATTTCTATTATTTCTATTTCTTCAATATATATTGAAGCTCAACACCAAGGAAACAAGATTTTCACCAGCTTCGATTGGCAGCATCATGACAAATGGTGAAGGGATTGAGATTTTTAACAGCTGTACTTTGCTTGGCTCCACAATCAACACTGTTGGTACCAGCAGCCAGTCTGCTGTCAGGGACATCTCCAAAGTACTGAAGAGCAATGACATAAAACAGGAGACTAAGGTATGCCTGATCCAGGTGATGGTTTTTGTAATTAGGTGCTATATATCAGAAAACTGGACAATGACTAGGGATGATAAAAGAAGATTTGATGTCTTTGAGCTGTGGTGCTGGAGAAGAGTGTTGAATATACCATGGACTGCTAAGAGAACAAACAAGTTCACCCTAGAGAGGGTGAAACCAGGCTGCTCCTTGGAGGCAAGGATTCTGAAGCTCTGTCTGACATACTTTGAGAATGTTGAGAGGGATCTTAGGCTTGGGAGAGTGGAGGGATAGCGCAAGAGACAAAGAGCTTTGATAAGATGGATTGATTCAGTGACTGGAGTAATAAGGGTAGGTGTGTCAGAGACAGTAAGGTAGCCTTTGAATAGAGTACGTTTCAGAGCTGTTATACATAGGGTCACTATGAGCCACAGGTGACTTGATGATACATAACAACTACAACAAATATATATGTATTATACATATATAATATGCATAATATATGTATTAAATATCTAGGATTTGTTTTTAATCTATATAGCACATATTGAAGTTCCATGAGTCACTTATGGAAGTAGGACATTTTCCTAAAAAGCTGCCTTCATGGCAGAAAGAGTTGAATATACAAAGAACAATATCATAAATTACAGGATCAAATATCTCTGAACACATGCTCTAACTGTACATTATAATTCATCTAAAAAGCATTACTGTAAACAGCATCCTTTGAAAAATCATAAGGAACTTCAAATTATGTGAGACATTTGGTTTGCAGCGACAAGTTTGCTTAAAAAAAAGTCCCCTGAAAAATTTCCTAGAAACACAATTTATGTCCTAACATGCTTAAAGGCTAGGGTTGTCCCAGGCAACGACAGCTTTTGTTCAGCATTTCTGGTTTCAGATGGATCCATGGACCATTCGCAATCAGTGTTGAAATACAGGCTCCAGTGAAAGCTGTGAGAAGCTGAGAAATGTTACATGCATAATTCATATTCTCTCATCAACTGGATATGTGTGTGGAAGGATTCAAGGTTACAGTTGCCTAGCTCATTGAAAGTAACAGTTAGGATATATTCAACATTATTGTAATTTTTTTTTAAATCCACTATTCCTCTGTCTATCTCCCTCTCTTCATTGCCTTTGAGTACTAACCAGCTGACTCTCCATTAGATTTTCAAGGCTAAAACTCCCATGAAGGAAATTGTCCATCTTTCTTCCTTGGAACTGCTGGTGGATTTAAACCATGAGGGAGGCAGGGCCTTTGAATGAGTAGTACAACTCCCAGTAGACAATACCAACCAAGCTATTTGGGAACGCTTCTTATTTTAACACTCAACGCTGTGCTAGAGCTACATATTTCTATATTATTTGAATTTTTATCTAATTCTTCAACATTACTACATATACCTGTTCCTACATATACTCTTTTCCAGCTCAAATCGAAGGCATCTATTCTTCTTTTGTCATCCTTAGTTATGGTTCAGTTCCCTGATACATAGCAAGTAATTGCAAACACCAAGGCCTAAATAAGGTACACCTTATTCTCTAAACAGACTTCATTGCTCTTTAGATCTTTGGAAAGGTCCCTGACAGCAAATTTTTCTAAAACAATTCATCCTTTAATTTTCCTGACTACTGATGCCAACAATGTTGATTGTGGAGCTGAGCAAGCTGAAATTGTTAACAAACTCAATCTCTTCTCTATTACTGTGCTACCAATGGGCCCAGTGGTGAGAATCTTTGTCTTCTTGATGTTGAGCTTCAATCCATGTTGAAGACTATATTCCTTCACTTTCTTCAGCAAACACTAAAGGTCTCCCTCAGTTCCAGGAAACAAGTTTGTATTATCTGCATAACACAGGTTGTTGATGAATCTTCCTCCAAACCTAATTCCATATTCTTCCTCATAAAGTCCAAACTCCTGATTATCTGTTCTGCATATAGATTGAAAAGATATGGAGACAGGATACATTCCTGATGCACTCCTTTCTTGGTTTTGAATGATTCAATTTCCTTGCTCTGTACTGAGGATTGCTTCTTGGTCCAAGTGTAAGTCTCACATGAGCCCAGGAAAGTGTTCGGGGATTCCCATTCCTCTCAAAGTTAAGCACAATTTTTTGTGGAAAAAACTAGGTGTTCTTTTTTACTTTCACTGACAGAAGTCAATATTCATAACAGTAACAGTTTGAACTTATTCCTTCCTTACCGTTGAATCGTGATCATATATTACTTCCTGAAGTGGCTTTATGTCAACCAGTTTCTTTCGACACTGTGACTCATGAGTTCATTCCACCTTCTTTTGGTGCTTCCTGTATCAGTCAAGATTTTGCCCTTCCGCATTGCAAGTCAAGTTTTTAATTTCTTTTTTTACTCTTAGTTTGGCCGAAGTCCAGGCTGTGTTTAGAAGGGGTTGTGGTACCAGGAATATTGTAGCTGATGTTAGATAGATCTTAGTTGAAAGCAGAAAATACCAGAGGAATGTATACCTTTGGTTCATTGACTAT
>NW_006399783.1:2853443-2874936 GCF_000299155.1 Elephantulus edwardii | reverse complement strand
ATATGTCCTTGAGAAGGTGTAACCATGATGTTCAAAGGATGATGAAATATAGTTTTACTATGTTGTTAGGAGGACCAGCCCTTAGAAAAAGACACCAAAAAAAAAAAAGAAAAAGACACCATTCTTGGAAAAGTACAGGGTTAGTGAAAGAGAGGATGACACTCAACTAGACTGACACTTTGACCGTAACAATGAGTTCAAATATACTTGAAATTATGAGGCTGGCACAGAATAAGGCAGGGCTTAGATGTTCAATAGTCATAGTTAATGGTAGTCAACTCAACAACACCTAACAATAATAACATACTTAAATAGAATATTGTAAACATATCTTAGACACAAAATGAACTTTGCTAATAAATTCAGAAAATAGATTTCTTTTAAATTCATCTTTAAATGGTATTTTGCCCTTTAGTGATTTGTGGGAGCTAAAGGCATTTCTTAGCTGGCAAGGACAACTTCAGCAGATATTAAGAAAAAAGTAGAGAAGATGCTGCTTTAATGTTTTTAAATTATGCCGTCTTCAAGTTCACTATTCTGAAAGAATAGTGTGACTGATTAGAATGCAAGCCAGAGATATCCATAAAATTTCTTATCGTCATCTAGAAAGCTTTGTGGTTTCATCAAAGCCACCAAATGAATTGTTAAATTTTAATATATAAAGAAACATCAACAATATTTCAAATGAGTTGGAGTTATACATTTATGAACTTGAGTATTAAGTAGTAGTGCAAAAATTAAAGACTTTTAATCTTATAAAACATTTTGAAGTGTCATATTATAAAGAGTGAATGTATTAATCCATTTAAGAAAATAGTCCTAGCTAAAGATGGAGTAATCTATATTTTTTATATTTTCTTTAACTTGCGTTGAAGAATTAGTTAAATGGTGAAACAAACAAGTATGTAGGGAAATTATGAGATTTTTTTGAAAAATGCATTTGAAAATAGTAACATGCTCTAAAATTCTAAAGCCCATTCATTTAATATGAATAACAGTTTAAGTAACAAAGAATGCTAAGTAGAAACGTTTATATATCTCTTAAAACAAAGAGTTGACGTACTCTTTAAAGTCAAATCAACTAGTGTTCTCATCCTTGTACTACTGACCAATGTCTATTCTAGATAGAAAAATAGCCATTTGAAGACATCTAGTCGTAATTCCTATACTTGGATAAGGAAGTAGTCCTTAGAACAAAGCAGAGGAAACAATGCCTTGCTCAAAATCAGGAAAGGAGTGTACTATGGATGTGTCCTGTCTCCCTACCTTTTCAATTTAAATGCAGAACTGATCATTTGGGAGGCTGGGCTTTATGAGGAAGAATATTAAATCAGGATTGGAGAAAGACTCATCAATAATGTATCTTATGCAGATAAAATAACTTTGCTGAAACTAAGGGAGAACTGATGTGCTTGCTGCAGAATATCAAGGAGATTGTAGTCTTCAACAGAGATTGAAGCTCAACATTAAGAATACAAAAATTCTCACCACTGGGCCAATTGGCAGCACCATGATGGATGAGAAGAGATTGAGGTTGTTAACAGTTAGAGTTTGCTCAGCTCTGCAACTAACACTCTTAGCACCAGCAGTCGGGAAATTAAAATATGAAATTGCATTAGGTAAATCTGCTGTCAGGGACCTCTCCAAAGTGCTATAGAATAATGACATCAGTCTAGAGACTAAGGTGTGCCTGATCCAGGCCATGATCTTTGTAAGTACTTGCTATTCATCAGAAAGCCAGACAATGACTAAGAATGAGAGAAAAAGAATCAATGCTTTTGAGTTGTGGTGCTAGAGTATTAAACATATAATTTATCACGAAGAAATAGATAAGTGTCTTAGAGATGGTGAAACCAAGTTTCTATTTGGAAGCTAGGATTTTGTAGTTCCATCTCACTTATTTTGGGCACATGGCCAGGAGGGACTGATCCTTAGAAAAGGGCATCATGCTCAGAAGGATGGAGGGACAGCGCAGGAGAGGAAGATCATGGATGAGATGGACTGATAGAGTAACTCAGGCAATGAGGATAGGTGTGTCAGAATTAGACTGGATCAGGACAGGGAAGGCTTCAGAGCTGTTGGATATAGGGTCATTATGAGTTGCAGGCTACTTGACAGCATATAACAATAACAACAACAAACAACAACAGTCCTAATTCCTGAGACAATATATAGAAGCAGAATGTGTTATACCTATTGTTATTGTTGTTATGTACCATCAAGTCACTTGTAACTCATAGCAACACTATGCACAACAGCACTAAACTCTGCTCTGTCCTGTGTCAATTGCACTGTCTCTGATACACCCTTCCCGATTACCCCAGTCACTGAATCAATCGACCTCATAGAGGACCTTCCCCTCCTGCACTGTCCCTCCATCCTCCCAAGCATGATGTCTCTCTCCAAGGACCTGTCTCTCCTTACAACATGTCCAAAGTATGTCAGATGAAGCCTTGGGATCCTTGCCTCCAAGAAGCAGCCATGTTTAACCCTCTCCAGGTTGAATCTGTTTGTTTTCCTAGCAGTCCTTGGTACCCTCAATACTCTTCTCCAGCACCACAGCTCAAAGGCATCAATTCTCTTTCTATCCTCCCTAGTCATTGTCCAACTCTCTGATGCATAACAAGTGATTGCAAAGACCATGGCCTGAATCAGACACACCTTAGTCTCCATAAAGACACTATTGCTCTTCAGTACTTTGGAGAGGTCCCTAACAGCAGACTTTCCCATCGCAATATGTCTTTTAATTTCCTGGCTGCTGGTGCCAAGAGTGTTGACTGTGGAGCCAAGCAAACTAAAGCTGTGAACAATCTCAATCCCTTCACCATCCAACCTATCTCTTCACAATCCATCCTGATGCTGCCAATTGGTCCAGTGGTGAGAATCTTTGTCTTCTTGACATTGAGCCTCAGTCCATATTGAAGGCTGCAGTCCTTGACCCTCAATACTCACAAGTTGGTGAGCACGTCCAGGGCAGCATCTGTTAGCTAAAATATGTCAACTGTATACCAGTTTTATTTAATTGTATTTATTTAACAATTATAGAAATAGAAAGGATAGTCAAAGCACTATATATCTTTAGATTTACATTTTACTTCTTGCCCCTACTGGAAGGTTGCCTGTAAAGATATCCAGGAGTTTGCCTAAAAGGAGTGCCAATCACACAGGGGAGTGGAAATGAAATAGGTAAACAGAGGTGGTCCAAGGCTTGAGCCATTATACTAGGTTGGCTAGGGATGGGGGAGGGAGGTGCTGATGTGTCAAGTAGATAGAACCAAGCAGGATTCTTGGGCAGGGTGGGTGTGTGGGTGGGAACAGGACTCATGCACCAAGGTAAAGATTGAGGGTGTGGGGGACAAGGACCAACCCTGTTTATTGCTTGTTTAATGTAGAATGGTCTCCCATCTCCTCTTTTTGGTAAAATACTTGCCTGTAAAATATTGTTCTAAAGCTGAGCATCTAAATTAAGGCAAACTAGGGAGAAGGATTGATCATCCACTTCCAAAATAACACGCCTTAGAAAACCCTACCTACAATAAAGCACACTTAGATTAGACTAACAGATATGACAGCAGAGACTGGAATTACAAAGGAGGCGGAACAATTACAAATAGACATCAGTGATTGGAATGTGAGAAGTATGAATGTAGGAAAATTGGAGGTTGTTCAGGAAGAGGTGGAACGTGTAAATATTGACAACTAAGCATTGGCAAAGTGAAATGGATTGACACAGGACATTTGAATTAGATAATCTTAGGATCTAATAGACTGGAAATGAAAATGTGAAGAAAAATGGGGTCACATTGATAGTTAAAATACCAGTTCTAGATTCATCTTGAAATACAATGTTATAAGCAACATGATGATATACATATGCATACAAGGAAGACCACTATCATTCAAATATATGCACCAACAACCAGAGCCAAAGAGGAGGAAATACATAATTTCTACCAACTTTGGCAATTGAAAAATAAATTGAACATGCAACTGAGATGCATTAATATAGTGAGTGACTAGAATGCAAAATTTGGAATAGTGAAGAAGAATCAGTAGCAGGAATGCATTGACTTGGTGACAGAAATGAGACTGGATATAGAATGGTAATACTTTGTACAATCAATGATTTATTCACTGCATGCACCTTTTATAAGAAACTCAAATGGGGACTATACACACAGACTTCATCTGATGGTCTATACAAGAATCAGATTGATTATATTAGTTGCTGTTGTTGTTAAGTGTCGTTGAGTCGTAGGAGACTCATAGCAATCCTATAAGTGAAGACCTGGGCATTTGTATAACTTTCATTGTTTTTTCCAGTTTCATATGGTTTCCAGAGGCAAACTATTTAGGAAGTGCATATGACTCCTGCTTCCAAGCTTGTTTTAATTGGGGAGCTCCACCAAACACTGTCCGCCATGGGTAACCACTATCACATTAGACACATCAGTGTCACAATGTTCAGCTTCACAGCAATCATGAGTTTCCTTTCTGTCCAGCAAGTGGACAGGCCAAGGCTATGCAACATAGAAGAATGTTTGATCAAAAACAATTAAAAACAGGCCTGAGAGCCATGGATTAAAGTCACCCACTTTTGACTTGGATAACATCAGTAGGGGGAAAAAAATCATTGGAGAAGCTGAATATCAACTGTGAAAAGTAGGCTAGGTCCTGATTGTTAAACAGACAATCAGATACTCCTATACAATTTTAAACTGAAGTAATAAATGAAATCAAATCCACAATAACCAGAGTTTGACCGTGAATCTACCCTGTTGTGCTTATGTGCCATTGAGTCATCTGCTACTCATAGAGACGCTACGGACAGGAGCTCTGATGGAGCTAATCCCATTACTCTAGTCACTGAGTAAATCCATTTTATCCTGGGTCTTCCTCTTCTGTGGTGTCCCTCCACCTTTCCAAGCATGATGTCCCTTTCCAATGACTGGTTTCTCCTGGTAAAATGCCCTGGTAACACGTGAGATGGAGCTTCCATCAAGTACCTGGGTCTCACCCTCTCCAGGGCAGACCTTTTGTTCTCCTGATAATCCACGGTATGTTCAACATTCTTCTCCAGCATTACAACTCAGAGACATCAATCCTTATTCTAATATCCTTATTGTGCAGCTCTTTGATGCTAATTGTGAAGACCATGGCCTGGATTAGGTGCACCTTTATTTCGAGACTGACATCATTGCTCTTCAGTACTTTAGCAAAGTCCCTGATGGCAGATTTTCCCATTGCAATTTGTCTTTTGTTTTCCTGACTGTTGGTATCAAGACTGCTCGATTGTGGAACCAAGCAAGCTGAAGTTAGCAATAATAGAAATATCTTCTCTGTCCACATGAGGCTGCTTATTGGTCCATTGGTGAGAATCTTTGTTTTCTTGATGTCCAGCTTCAATTATATTGAAGATTACAGTCCTTGCAGCAAATACCTCATGTCCTCTTCAGTTTTAGAAAGCAAGGTTGTGTTATCTGCATAACGCTGGTTGTTGATGCATCTTCCTCCAATTCTGATGTCACACTCCTCCTGATAAATTCCAGCCTCCCAAATGATCTGTTCTGCATATGTATTGAAAATATATACTTGGAGTCTATTCTACCTGAATTAAAAACAAAACAAAACAAAACAAAAATTCTCTGAGGAACAGTTTTGAGGCCTCAAACACTAATGAGCAACTACCAGAGGAGCTATGGGAGCATATAAAAAATATACATGAAGGAAAAGGTCATTACAAAGGCAAGAGAGGAAGAAAAGACCAAGATAGATGTCAGAAGAGATTCTGAATATTACACTAGATTGCTGAGACACCAAAGTGAAAGTAATAAATCAAGAAGTTGAAGATCTGAACAGAAGATTTCAAAATCAACTTGGAAACACAAAACAAAGTATTATAATGAAATGTACAAAGAACTGGAAACTCACTAGCCATCTCTTAAGGTGAAGGAACTCAAGAACAAATTCAAGAGTTGAGTTACAATTCTTAAAGATGCTATGGGCAGAATATTGAATGATACAGGAAGAATTAATAAAAGATGGAAGAAGTATATAGAGTCATGGTACCAAAAATGATTGTCTAATAAGAATTTCATGAAATAAAATATGACCAAGAGGCAATGGTGATGAAGGAGGAAGTTTATGCTGCTCTGAAGGAATTGGCAAAGAAGGAACCAGGAATTGGCATGATGCAACAAGCAGAGACAGCCCCGTATGTGTTCACCAGGTTACACCAAGAAATCTGAAAGGCCATGGTTTTTACAATTAATGCATCAGTGAGCTGTTCAATGACAAAGGATGATAGATGAAGAATTAATGTCTTTGAATTGTGGTACTGGAGAAGAGTATTGAATTTCTCATGGACAGTGAGAACAAATGAATTTGTCTTGGAGATGGTAAAACTAAGCTGCTCCTGGGAGGCAAGAATTTTGAAGTTCCATCTCACATACTTTGGACATACTTTGTGGTCAATAAGGACCAAGTCTTTGAAGGACATCATGCTTGGAAGGGTGAAGGACAGTGCAAGAAAGGAAGACACTGGATGAGATGGATTGATGCAGTAACTGGACTCATAGGGGTATATGTGTCTGATACAGTGAAATAGGCCCTATCTTGAGCTATTAGGGTCACTGTGAGTTGCATGTGATTCGATGGCACATAACACCACCATCAAAAATACCATGTTGTCTAAATTTAACACAGTATTCTCTTCGTCCCCATATATGACATGTGCAACTTCCAAGATCACCTTAATAATTTAAATTTTGCAATAATAATTCATACTAGTATGTTTTCTGTAATTGTGAATTCAATGATTTTTATTCCACCATTTGTTTCATTTAAGTGTCAACTTAAGTGACAAGTGGAGAGAAATAATTTCCTTTGCTTATTATGTCTTCACTTTCAAATTACTTCCTGGTACAAATAAAAGTACTGTCTACTTTTGTTTGTAGTTGTATATTATGTTTAGATCACATGGTAAATGGATTTTGAAAACATGCCATTTTCTTTCCTAAAATATTTGAGATGCATCATTAACAGCCCAATTTACTTTTTCACTTGTTTTTCCTGAAATTGCTCTCATTACACACTACTTTTGGCATGTTACTTTAATGGATTATTGAAAATAGTATGTGCAGGTATGGCATTCTCAAGTCTCTATTTTTGTATGGATTTTATAGAATGTCATCTAAAATGTCATTTCAAAAACTTACATTTTCTCTTCTAACGTCTTTAAGTTCCAGCTAAATAGTCATCCATCATGTGTATAGAGTCTCTTTTCATTTAATGTCTTACTCTTAAAGAATTTCTTCCTCTTATAGAAATAACTAAGGACTCTCATTCCATGTTCATTTAGTTTAAATTACCTGTAGAGCAGTATAGTCAACTGTTGGCATTTGACTCTTGATTTTTTTTTCTATGAGAAATCTGAAAAATACCACAAACTTTCTTCATCAATTACACTTCAGGACATAGCACAAAGCCTACTGACCAGTAAAAATAGCTGGAAAAATGTAGTTGAAACAAATGTCATTATAATACTACTGTCTTCAGTTGCCTTATCACAAAGCCAGCACCTTGCCTTATACATAGAAGGAGTATAAAATTAATAAGACATAAATGAATGGTTCTTCTGGTTCTTATAGTTAGTAAATCTGAGAGAGATAATTAGAAGCTTCCTGCCTTTACCCCACATATATGCATTGATGTATATGTATAGGTCCTACTTGAGAGTTAATAGTAATATGATCACCACAGGAATTTCTGACTTATGGTCAAGTTGCAATTGCAAACCTCCTGATTTTATCATCTTTCTTATTCCAAAGAAGATCTGTCAACATCCAGCACATAGATTTATTCTACTCTAAAGACAACATACTAAAAGTGTATAAAAGTAGCCTTATAAGCTTCAGTCTCATAGATCAGGAGGAATGACAATTGCAACTTCATTCATCATAAGTCAGAAGATTCCTGCAATGATCATCTTACTGTTCCTTCTCAAATCAGGTCTGCATACCCACATGTGTGTATAGCTGGAAGTGATAAAGGTAAAGAGCTTCTCTTCCTCTCTCTCTGACTTCCTGTAAGAATTAGAATCACTGTGCATTGAGAATCACCTTGATGAAAAGGAGTTTGGTGTCAACATAAAAAAACAAAAACACATTTATGATAACAGATCTATAAATGATGATATTTTACTAGAAAAACTATAGAAACCATGGCTGATTTTTTATTGTAGATACTTGTAAAACATTCATAAGATATTTGCAAATTTTCTTAAAATTGAGAATTATTTTTCACTCTCTACTGTGTTAAAAAATGTAAAGGAAATCAATGCACAGAATGTCAAACAACAGAAATGTCAAGAAAGAAAATTTTTAGAAACAAAGCATGGTATATTAAGTCAAAAGTGACTGGGAATTTGAGTATCTAAATTTAAATTGCTAGTTTCTACTACAAGCACAGTTTTGAAGGGCAAAGTAAAATATATGGAGAAAGTAAAGACAGCTAGAAAGAACTGGTCAACAATGATGATATGTATACATAGGTTTTAAAACATCATTATTTCTTAAAATCTGTATCTTACTGAGGTTTCATTATTAAGGAAAAGAAGTGGGATTCTAGCTACATAGTGAGCAAATTGTATGGGCATATTGCCAAGAGGCTATTTTTTGGAGAGGGACATCATGCCTGGAAAGATGGAGGTATGACAAATTCAACCAGGTGAATTGACCTACTAACTGCAGCAATAGGCTCAAGTGTGTTAGAGATGATGAAGATGGCAAAGGATAGGATGGGGTTCAGATCTGTTGTTCATAGGGACATTATGAGTCATGCTTGACTTGACATCACCTAATAACAACAATAGTTGGCCAATAATGCATATCATTTGACTGAATTATCAGAGGATCACTGCAGGAAAAGAAGTCACAATGGAAATCTTATTCTTCCTACATGTACTTTCCAAAGTCTGGCATATATAAGTAAACTGAACTGTTAGTAAAAATATTTAAGATGAATGAGCCCTGCTTTGAGCATTCTTGCTAGTATGGTAGTTGGAATACCTTCCCTAGATTTTGCTTGCTCATTTATCAGATATTCTATTAAAAACCATCTTCTGACCTCTGACCACACGTGAGTGGCTATAACAAAGCTGTGATTAGAATTCTTGTAATAAATAGGTGAAGCACATTTACTTATGTATTTTGGTTAGCATGCACAATTGTTTCAGGTACTCTTACTCACTATTTTCCCTAGAAGACACAATTAAATTACTATTTCAATTTAACATAATTTTATTTTAGCTTTTCATATTCATATTTAATAAAACAAAAGGAAATGCATACTTCCATAGATAGATAAACAGGTCAACCTTAATCAGCCCAAGACTTACTTTCCATGCATGAGTCACTTCCCTTCTGTTGTTTCAAAGAAAAAAATTCAGTGAGGAGAATGAAATGTGATCTGTAAGAGGAAGAGATGTTCTTAAATCATTCTAAACATTTTAAAAATCAAGGTATGTTTCTTTTCCACATACTCGATTAACCAGAAGTCACTTCCCTTTGAAAAGACATAACAGAGATGTGACGCACATCCTTTCCTTTCATCTCATCAAATTGTTGTTGTTGTTGTTGTTATGTGCCATTGAGTCATTTGCAACTCATAGGGACCCTATGTACAATAGCCCTAAGCCCTGCTCCATCCTGTGCCAATTGCACTGCCTCTGACACATCCAAACTGATTACCCATCACTGAATCAATCCAATTTACAGAGGGTCTTCCCCTCCTGCGTTGTCCCTCCACCCTCCTAAGCATGATGTCCCTCTCCAACGACCGGTCCCTCCTTGTAACATGTCCAAAGTATGTCACATGAAGCCCCAAAATCCTTGCCTCCAAGGAACAGCCCCGTTTAACCCTCTCCAGGATGGGTTTGTTCTCTTAGCATCCATGGTACCCTCAATACTCTTTTCCAGCACCACAGCTCAAAGGCATCAGTTCTCCTTCCATCATCCCAAGTCATTTTCCAACTCTCTGATGCATAACAAGTGATTGTTAGATATTATTTTCTAAAATAAGAAACAGAGTGAAGATTCTTCTCACTAAAAGTAAAGAAATTATTCAGAATTCACATCATCCAATTACCATTACTATAAATGCCTCAATATAGTGAGACATCTAACTTTTTCTTGTCCTGTTATCACCCAATAAAGTGTCTGTTCATGCTTGACAATGGTAATTATTAGTAACAAACTCAAATAAAGAACTTGTGTTATCATGACTTAAACATTATATAGGATATATAATTGCTTTATGGTAGGGGGTAGGAAACAAGCACTCTAGAAGACCTGGTTTCAAAATGCATAGGCTGAATCTTTGTAATAGAGGTAATGAAAAATGGAGAATAGTAAAACTTCAGTTGTTTTAATTCATAGTTCTCCACAAAACTATAGTTGTTAAAGGCTTCAGTATAATAAGAATACTAATTTGAAAAGAAAATTAAAATGGTCAACATATGGACACTAAAATTTGTTAATGATTTGTTTAGTTAAGACATATTGTGATGTGTCCTGGACTTGACAGGACTCATAGCAACTCTATACACAGTATTTCTGAACCCTGCTCTATTGTGAGGCAATCTCACTACCTCTGACACATCTACCTTCTTTGCCCCAGTTACTTACTATGTCAATCCATCTCGTCCAGGCTCTTCCTCTCTTGTGCTTACTCCAAGCATGATGTCCTTCTCCAAGGACTGGTGTCTCTTGGCAACATGCCCAAAGTATGTGAGCTGGAGCTTCAAAATCTTTGCCTTTTTAGAGCTGTTTGTTTTTACCATCTCCAGGACAGACATGTTTGTTTTCTTAGCAGTCCACAGTATGTCCAATACTCTTCTTCAGCACCACAACTTAAACAAGTATATCATTCTTTTTTTTTTAAATCTTTGGTCACTGTCTAGTTCTCTGATGCATAGCAAATAATTGTGAAGATCATGGCCTGAATCAGGTGTTCCTTAGTCTCTAGACTGACATCATTACTCATCAGCATGCTGGAGATTTTACTACTGCAATTTGTCTTTTGATGTCCTGACTATTGGTGCCAAGAATGTCAATTGTGGAACTGAGCAAGCTGAAATTGTTAGCGATCTTAATCTCTTCTCCATCTATCATGGTGCCGTCAATAGGCCCAGTGGTAAGAATCTTTGTTTTCTTGATGTTTAGCTCCAAGCCACATTGCAGACTATAGTCCAAGACCTTTTGTAGCAAATTACCATTTCTCATAGGGAGCTCTGGTGGCTTAGTAGTAAGAAGTTGTGCTGCCAACCTAAGGACATGTGGCTTGAATTCACCAACTGCATGCACCTTGGGAGAAAGATGGGCAATCTCCTCCTATGTGATTTCTGCCTCTGAAAACCCACTGGAAGGTCAACTTTGAGTGGGTTCTGACTCACCAGTATATAACAACAACAAACAAACATTTATTGTGGCTTATTTTACATATGAATCTGACTTATCTTTATTTAGGGAGCTCTGACAGGCTAGTCGCAAAGAATTGCATTGCCTACACAAAGGTACATGACTCAAATTTGGCAGCTATTCTGTGAGAGAAGTATTGGTAATCTCCTGTGGGATTATCTGCCTCTGAAAACCTGCTGGAGGGTCAGTTATGTGTTGGTTCTGACTCGACGGTATATAATAACAACAACATTATCTATAAATTGTCTCATAATTTAAAAATCATGCCACTGTGCCTTCTTTCTACTCTTTCTCATTCTCCATTCGTGGCTCTTCCTTCACTATACACAATGACGAGGCTGTATACTACAATCAGAATTCTTCTGTATAACTACTTGTCAAAGTTGAATATACCCAATCACCTGGGGAATCATGATAAAATGAATATTTTTATTAGGAAGATTAAGGATATTTACAGATGATGTTAATTTACAGGTTGTGTTAATATTAATAAATGGGTCATATTTTTTAAAGCAAGATTCACTAAGATTGGGAGTAAGAAATACAGTGTCACATAGGTGATGAAGCAAATTCAAAGAGTCAAATATAAACATGCAAGGCTTGCAATTACAGTAATTAAAGTATCTGATAAAAACATCTCAGTTATAATGATTCATAATCATCATTTGGGTGAAAGTAAAATATTTTCAAAAACCAGAAATGCTGCCAATGAGAAGAGTGACAGAGAACTTGATGATAAGCTACTCTGTAGTTTTATAGTGAAAATACATTTCCAAAATATTCTCTATAATGAGGAAAAACACAAATACCTTATAATGTCATATAAAGATTTAATGATACACAGTGCTAAAGGCACTTACCCCAGGCTCTGGAACATTGTAAAAGTTCAATTAACATTATTCACTTTCTAATTTTATTATAATGGAATTCTGGTAGCCTAGTGGTAAGGAATTACACTGCCAACCCAAAGACATACAGTTCGAATCTGGGTAATCAACATAGTGCACGTCTAGTTCAAAGAGGAGTGATCAACTTCCAAGAAATTTAAAAACCTGATGATAGGTCATCTATGAGTAGGTCTTGACTTGAAAGGTACATAACAACAAAAACAACAATATTATTATAAGCACCATTACTATCATAAGGGAATTCTGGTGGCCTAGTCCATAAAGGTTTGTGCTACAACCTCAAAGGCAATGTCTCCCTGACTGCTTGAATTCATCAGGGGCTCTGAGGAAGAAAGAGGGACAATCTCCTCCTGTGTGATTTATAATATTAGAAACCTAAATGGAGGTAAAACCATGAGTTGATTCCAACTCAACAGTAGTGAGTTGGGATTTTTAAAATTATTATCATTATTATAAAATTGAATATTAAACCTCACAAACAATCCAAAATCTCAGGTATAAGTAATAGTTAAAGAATCTCAAAATCTCTTAGAAATGACTTTTAAAGTCTGAATTTCGAGCCTAAAGCCTAAAAGGGCATCACTAGAACTACATTTTGTTTCTACTGACTTAAGAAAAAAATTGTCTCTGGCTTATTTTCTGGAAATCCCTAGCATTTCTGGTAAGCCTGTTAAAGGCTTCTTATATGATGTTTTCCTCGTGCATGAGACTATTTCTGTGTTCATTGTTATTTTTAATAAAATATAAATTCATTGAACTCTGTGTGACTTCCTTAATATTGCTGATATCACCATTATTGTTTGTTGTTATTGTGTACTGTAGAGTCAGAACACACACATAGCTGACCCTCTGGTGAGTTTTCATAGGTAGTTAATCACATGGGAGGAGATTGCCCATCCTTCTTCCCCAGAGCAGCTGGTGGTCTCGAACCCATGACTCACCCTCTTTTAAGAGTGCAGTGCAGATTCTTATCACTAAGCCAATACAGCTCCCTACATATCATCATTATCTTCCCTTAAAAATGCCAAAGACCTTGACCTTTTTACACTGGATCTGCTATTCCATGCAGTAATAATTAGAATTCAGTTGTGGGTACTCTTTAGTTCTATTTAAAACTAAAAAATAAAAGAAAAGAAGACCCGAAACACCTCTGTAAAAAGTAACTCAAATTATTGTTGTTGTTATGTGTCATTGAGTCACCTGCGACTCATAACAACCCTGTGTACATTAGCTCTGAAAGCTACACTATCCTTAGTCAATCTCATAGTTTCCAACAGACCTAATCATATTGCTCCAGTCACATGAAGGAAATCTATTTTACCCTGGGTCTTCCTCTTGTGCACTGTCCTTCCTCCTTTTCAAGCATGATATCCCTTTCCAAGGACGGGTCCGTCCTGGCCACATGTCCAAAGTATGTGAGACAGAGCTTCATAATCCTTGACTCCAGGGAGCACCTGATTTAGCCCTCTTCAGGACAGACTTGTTTGTTCTCTTGGAAGTCCATAGTATGTTCAACATTTTTCTCCAGCACCACAACTCAAAGATTATTCTTTAATCATCCTTAGTTATTGCACAGTTCTCTGATGTATAGTAAGTAATTGTGAAGAAAATGGTCTAATCAAGTGCACCTTAGTTTCCAGATTAACATCTTTGCTCTTCAGTACCTTAGAGAGGTCCCTAATAGCAGCCTTTCCGAATGCAATTTGTCGTCTTTTGATTTCCTGACTGCAGGTGCCAAGAGTGTTGTTTGTGTAACAAAGAAAGCTAAAGTTATCCACAATCTCAATATCTTCTTCATCTATAATGAAGCTACTAATTGGTGCACTGGTGAGAATCTTTCTTTTTTTTTTTCTTGATGTTGAATTTTAATCCATATTGGCGACTATAGTCCTTGACATTATGCACTAAATGCTTCATGTCCTCTTCAGTTTCAGCAAGCAAGGTTGTGCCAGCTGCATAATGCAGTTTGTTGATGAATCATCCTCCTAGCCTGATGCCACATACCTCCTCATAAAGTCCAGCTTCCTGAATGATCTGTTCTGCATGTAGATTGAAAAGGTGTGGAGTAAGATATATCCCTGATAGACACCTTTCCTGATACTGAACCAAGCAGTGTTCCCCTCCTCTGTTCTGACTACTACTTCCTGATTCTAGTATAGATTTTGTATGAGCACAATTAAGTGCCTGGCATTCCAAGTCTTTTCAAGTTTAGCCACAAAATGCTGTGCTACAATCTTGAATGCATGTAGTTTGAATCCACCAGCTGTTCCACAGGAGAAGGATAGCTAATCTCCTTCCATTAGTGCAATTAACTGCCTCTGGAAAACAGCGGGAGAGTCAGCTATAGGAGGGTTCAGACTTGATGGGACATGACAACAACAGCAACTCTAATAATTAGCTTTATATTTTTATTAGTTTCTTTGTTGCTATGTAGAAATTTGCACAAGTATATGAATATGTATAATAATAAGCAATTGCCTTGCTTTAATCTGTTTTATTTAGAAATTATTTTATTGTTTGTGTATTATAGTTGATTATTTGATGGTAGATCATTCTTCAGTTGTGACTGGCAGGCATAGGTCAAAGAGCAAAAATGGTGTCCAAGGAGACTGAACTTATGACTTGGATCTATTTAGTAGTATCTAATGATCAATGGAAGTCTACATCAAAAATGTTTCTTCCTGAAGAGGTTGTTTATCCATTTAATAGATTTTGATTTCTTGATTCTATTCCATTGTCTATATGTCTGTATTGTCCCAGAACCATGGTGTTTTGATTATTATGGTTGGATATTATGTTTTGAGATCAGAGAGTGCTATGCTTCCTACTTCATTCTTATATTTTCAGGAGATCTTTGCATTTTGGGGTCACTTTCTTTACCAAATAAAACTGAAAATTACTTTTTGTATCTCTTTGAAAAAAGAGTTTGGTATTTGTACTGGAATTGTATTGAACATGTAGATTCCTTTTGGTAGGATTTTCATTTTCACAATGCTGTGTTTTCCTATGCATGAACAGGTGGGTTTTTTTTGTGCATGTGGTAATGTTTTGGTTGGAATTTTGCTAATTTATTACCATAGAAAGGACTGACATCCTTAATAGGTGTTGTTGTGGGGTTTATGCACTGTTGAGTCTGAAATGATTGATAGCTTCCCCTGCAGTGGGCTTTCAGAGGCAGTTAATGGCATTGGAGGAAACTGTCCCTCTTTTCCCTAAGAAGCATCTGATGGATCTGGACCATGTGCCTTCAGGATTACAGCACAGATTCTTAGCAATATGCCACTAGAGCCCCCAAAGCAAGGTATTGAGTAGATATATAGTGTTGTTGTTATGTACCATCGAGTTGGAACTGACCCACAGCTGACCCTCTGGTGGGTTTTCAGAGGCAGTACATCACTTGGAAGGAGAATGTCTATCCTTCTCCCACAGAACAGGTGGTGGATTCAAACCACATGCCTTCAAAATTGTAGTACAGCTTTTTTCCAAACTATTTTACTGATGCATAGTTTATACATCAAAATTTCCAATTTTAAGTATAAAATACAATGACTTTTAGCAAATGTACTAAATTATGCAACCATCACAATAATCCCATTTTAGAATGTTTTCCATACCATAAAAAAGAGTCCTTATGCCAGTAAGCAGATAATCTGTATGCCTATACCAGCCCCAGGTAATCACTAATCTACTTTCTGTGTTGATAGAACAGTGGAATCATATATATGGTCTTTAATTTCTGAATGTTTTTCCCTTATCAAAAGGTTCTTTAGATCTATTCATGTTATACCATATGAATACTTTTATCTTTATTTCCTTACTGTTCAGTGTTATTGTAGTGTATAAATATGCTTCATTTTTCTAAATTAAACCACTAGTGACCTATTCCATATTTTCAATTTAATGCCTAATATTTAGAGAACTATCTTTTTTACAGGTTTCTATTTACAGAACTGCAATTATTAGGGACAGTAATATAAAAGTTTCACTCTCTTTAGGTAAGAATATGAAGCATCTGGATTTCATAGCAACACTGATTTGATCAGACCTTTAGGATATGTTAATCTTTAATTTAATTGCATAGTTAAATTATTAACTACTGAGCTAAATGTAGTATATTTTGGTTGGAGACCAAAATTTTACTGGACTGAAAATATTGAAGGGCATAAATCAAGATTTTTCTGCACACTCTCACGTAAGTAGAGACAAAAGCATAAGCCACAGCAGAGATTTGAGGGAAGAATTACAAATGGAAAAAATCCATTAATAAAAAGAGCATGCTTTAAAGATATTCCATTTTTCTAGCAGAGGTCAGAAGGAGCTGTTTTGTTCAGCAGAGCTTTAATGCTTCATGAACACACAGAAAAGCTAATCCCAGGTTAGTTAAAAATGCCAAGTTCATGCGATGGCAAAGAGAAATGTTATACTGCATATGGATTTGCAGAGTTTTAAAAAACCACATACACAAGAGAAAATATTACAAAATATGTTGCTATATATGCTAACAGGTTTTGGAAGAAGTTTCATTCTGTTTATAATCAAAATGCTGATACTGGCTGACATATACTCAGAATGTGTAAACAGAGAAGAGAAAAGCAAGGGAAGGTGTGGAAGATTAAGCAGAGTATTGTATAATTTATGAACCCCTGGAAAATGATAGAGTATAACAGAAAACAACTGAGACTCATTATCTGTGCACTACATAGAAAATAGAATCTACATGAGTAGCACTCAAATATATTTTCGTTGTTAGTCCAATAGAGATAATTTATGCTTAGTTTTTTGGTAGTTATATTTCATTATTTTTAAAAATATATTTTTTATTAATTTTACTTTCTCTACATAGACATTTTTCATTACTGTTATTTTAGTAAAAACAAAAACACTTGGTAGAATTAAATGAATATCAAAAGCTAGATTACTTCTTGACATGTTTTTCAATGAAGTTTCATTTCGATAGTTTATATTCTCTAGACTGAGTCTAAGTTTTGAACATATGTAAGGAGTAAAACTTCTGCTTCATTAAACAAAGTCCTTGGAATACAAAATTTCTTTCTACCATACACCAAGAATATCATGACCGTTGGTATCAAATTCTAGAAACAGAAATGTGGCTCATAGAAATAAAATAATAGCTTCATTCCACAAGTGTTTGAAAATATTTTGTTTCTCTTATAAATCATTTTGAGAACAAATATTTCAAAATTTTAATTCTGAGCATATATAAATCATTACCTTATATTTGGGGAAATATATCTAAGTGTCCTATATAGAATCTTCCTTCTCAATTCTTTTGTAGAAGTTTTCTTTTTTTACTTTTTTTATAAAAAAACCTGATACCTTAACAGAAGTATACAGAAAACTTGGATTTCCATTCATTTATTCTTTCACATTTTCCTTCCTACACCTCCAGCCCCCTTTTGTCTTTAAAAAGATGCATTCATTGCTGCACAATTTCCTCCTTTCCCTCACCCCTCATTCCACTTTGCTATGCACCTCTTACTCTGGACTGCTGTTATTCAAATAATACCTAATCAAATATTTTTTCTAGACAGTTCTTTCCCTCATCTGTTTCAATGCAATGTTCATTATTCATTCCCTTTTTTCTTAGTTTCTCCCCCAACCTCCATGTCAGTCTTGCCACAACAGTGGCATTATGCAGTATTTGCCCTTTCATGACTGAGATATTCACTCAGCATAATTCCTCCAGGGTCAATTCTCTATTCATTTATATCACAGATTCCTTTGTACATGGTGACTTTTACTACTGGTCACACGTGAAAGTCTCTACAGTTTCTTGGTATAAAAATGTCTTAGTATATCCCTCAAAATGGTGGGATCTGAGAAGTGAGTCTGACAGTGATAACATACACATTTTTTTTCAAGATACTACTTCTTCAATCAAATGCATTCATTCATTCAATAAGTACGTATAGAACATTGCTATGAGTAAGATACCGTTACACACAAATGAGAACAGAGCAAGGAGGAACAACAACAACAACAAAAAAACACCAAACAAGCAAATCTAATCTAAAGGATATTACATCCTGGTAAAAGAACAGCAAATAAGTTTGAAGTAAATTACATATAATCAATGGAAATAGAAAATAATGATAAGAAGAAATCAGACAAA
Organism: Elephantulus edwardii; assembly: GCF_000299155.1. Classification (NCBI taxonomy): domain Eukaryota; kingdom Metazoa; phylum Chordata; class Mammalia; order Macroscelidea; family Macroscelididae; genus Elephantulus; species Elephantulus edwardii. Next base: position 2,856,418 of record NW_006399783.1, on the reverse strand, counting down.
AAGTGTGTGTATAAAGTGTTTTGGTGTTTGTTAGATAAGGAGACCCATGAAGGTCTATCCCAGAACATGAGGGAGTTGCTCTGGGGTACCTAGAAGGAAAACATCAAATTCAAAGGGGCCATGCCAAGATTCTAAAACAGAAATCTGTTCTAATATCCAAAGTATATGCAGAATCTAAAAAATCTCACCAACTATTCAACCATTCTGGTGCAAGTTATCATCATCACTTTCTTGAAATATTGCAAAGGAGTTCTGGTGGTTTAGTGGCAAGAAGTTACAATACCAAAGAAATACGATACAAACAATAAGAGCTGCTTGGTGGGATAAAAATAATCAAGTAACAATGACATAAGAACTCTGTTTTGGACATCAAGATAGAAATGTGAATTGGAAATTTTGTATGTTGTAATTCAAGGAGCTCTGATGGTCTAGTGGTAAGAAACTGTGCTGCAATCCCAAAGCCACTTGATTCAAATTCACTAGTTGCTGTGTGGGAGAAATATGGGCAATTTCCTCTTGTGCAATGTGTTGCCTTTCAAAATTTCTGGGAGGGTTGGCTGTGAGCTGATTCCAACAACTGGAATACAGAAAAGGAATTCTGGTGAAAATATAGAGTTGTCAACTATCAATTTACATATGAGATTTGAAGCTATAAGAATAGAAATATCTAAGCTGTTACTGTTATGTGCTGTAGAGTCATTCATAACTCAGAGCGACCCTATCTACAAAAGCTCTGGAACCCTCTCTATCCTGAGACAATCTTACTGTTTCTGATACACCTGGCCCCATTACCCCAGTCACTGAGTCAATCCAACTCATCCAGGGTCTTCCTCTCTTGCACTGTTCCTTCACCCTCCCAAGCATGATGTTCTTCTCCAAGGACCGGTCCCTCCTTGTGATATGCCTAAAGTATGCCAGATGAAGCTTCAGAATCCTTGCTTCCAAGGAGCAGCCTGGTTTCACCCTCTCTAGTATAAACCTATTTCTTCTCCTAGCAGCCCCTACGTACTAGCAGAAAATACATTAGAATCCAAGAATAAAGTCTAGTAACTTCTAAAATGTAGAGATCAGAGAGATGAAAAGACACAAAGTAAACTGGCAATATGTAATGAAAAATTTGAAAGAAAAAAACATGAAGTGTGGTGCTCTAAAAGCTGTGTATTTGTAGTGACCTTTTGCTCTCATTGTGGATGATATCCTTGATGTCATCCCATAGTGGATCTGGTCTCCAATCATTGGTGTTCAATGCTTCAAGCCAATTCTTCAGATTATTTTGAAATTCAGATTGAATAGATTCAAGGTCATGTTTTGGTTCTTGTGGACTTGTTTCCATTTTCTTCAGCCTCAATTTGAATTTGCACATGAGTAATTGATGGCTTAACTCACAGTGTACCCCTACTCTAGTTTTGACTGCTGATATTGAACTTCTCTAACAATATTTTCTACAGATTCAGTAAATCTGATTCCTATGCAATCCACCAGATGAAGTTCATATGTAAAGCTGCCATTTGTATTTCTAAAGAAGATATGTGTTATGAATAAATAATTGAAAATACAAAATTTGATCATTCCATTTCCAATCTCATTTCTGTTACAAAATCCATACTTTCTGACTACTAAGCCTTCTTCATTGTTTTTAACTTTTGCATTCCAGTACCAGTTATCATTAGCACACCTTGATTATATGTTTGGTAAATTTTAGACTTCAATATTCGTAAGAAAATTCCATTTCCTCCTGTTTGACTCTATCTGTAGGAGTATATCTTTAAATAATAGTCATATTAACAGGTCTTCCTTGTACGTGTATGGAATCTAGCTTTAATTTCCAACAGGTATCTGTAAAAATACTTTTCTAGCCATTTTAAAAATAATCTTTATCAAGATTTTACTTCATGTGATATTAATGGTTTTGTCTGAAGACTTCCGCACTTTGTTCGGTCATCTTTTCTGGGAATCGGAACCATATCGCTTTCTTCCAGTCAATCGGTCAGGTAGCTACCTTTCAAATTTCCCGGTGTAAATTTGTGAACATGTCCAGGGTTGCACTCTGGACCCAAACATGGTAATTCCTCTACTACCAATAATTGCTAGAGACTTATTTGTTGCCAATGTCTTGTCAATGTCTTTGCACTGTAGCTTGGACTTTCATTTCATTCCCTCTGGCTCTTGATAAAATGCTGCTTCTTGAGATATTTTAGTGTCAACTAATTCTTTTTGGTAGAATGACTCTTTTTCTTGGATCTTATTTTGATACTACCTGCATCTTTCAAGACATAGCCCACAGATCATTACAATTTGAATATGCATTTGTTTTTCAGCTCAAGAAAGGCTGAGCATATTTTTCTCTTTTGAGTTGTTAACTCTAGCTCTTTTTTCTTTTTTTCTACATTTTGTTCTTATTATTAATTTTAATGAAAGTCTACAGAGACTTTGGATTCCCATTTATTCACTGTTGCACTTTTCTCCTTGCCCATCCCTCCCCCGGAAGTTCGCTCTTCTCTTTGAAAAGTAAAGAAAAATTATTTCATTGTTATACAATGTCTCCCCCCAAGTCCACTCCACTATGTAGCCTTCGTTCTAACTCCAGCTCTTAAAACATTTTGTTTAATACTTTTCTTTGTCTTCATGAATAGCCATTTGGAATCTTCTGTTCATTTTTTTATTTCAGCGTTTTGAGAAACTGTTTATATGGAAATTAATAGGGCATCAAGATTGGAAGGAAATTAATTAAGAATCTGTGTCAACATATGACACAACTGTGCTTGCTGAATTTGAAGAGAAATTTAAATATTTGCTTTAGAGGGTCAAATATTATAGACTTCAGTATGGACTGCATGTCAACATCAAATAAACAAAAATTCTCACCATTTTACTACTAGACTTTATCATGGTACATGACGTGTAAATTAAAGTTGTCAACAGTTTTGTTTTTCTTGTAACCTCAATCAACATATGTTGTTGTTGTTGTTGTTGTT